>NC_141023.1:62692500-62707500 GCF_052040795.2 Danio rerio
TGTGCTCGCACTCGCGATGCAGCTCTTTCCGGTTATCCCTGCGCACAATTTACGCATTTTTTAAAGCTTAAGCTCCCCCTATGCTGGAGCTCAGCTCTCCTCAAATGGCTCTGCAGCGAGCACCACTTGGCATTTTTTGGCGTCTAAAAACCACATCACGTGGTTATATTAAAAACAAAAGATGTTTTGAAGAATGTTGGCGATGAGATTTCCGGTAGCCACTGGCATCCGCAGCAGGGAAATTGAGTTCAACAGAGCTACTGTTTAGCATTAAATAAAATAAATAAATACATATTCAGGTTTCTGCACAACTCGTTCAGGTTGTCCCAAGTTAACTTAACACATTGAAGTGAAATGAACATAAAACAATTAAGTTGTCCCAAAGCAAATCTCAAGAATTGTGTTGTTTCGGCTCAATTTTAATAATTAGTTTGAAAAAGCAGCAATCTTTCATCCTTTTTAAGTAGCTAGCTACTTGTGTTTATATCCCATAGGGGTTGAACCTAAATGCACACAGACTCCTGTGAGGGCCCATTTCAGAAAGGAGGTTAAGTAAAAACAAGAGTATTTTAACCCTGAAATGAGAGGAACTCTGGGTTTTCCGTTTCAAAATGGAAGGTTTGTCAAACTAAGCAGGGAATAGGCTACAGGCTAAGCATATAACAACCGGGAGGCTAATCGGCTAAGCAAAATAACCTTACCACAAATCGAAAAACAAGATTATTTTGCTTACCCCATTGGTTTTAGCTTAATTTGAGGAAAAACTCACTTCATTTTGGCGTATTATTTCTTAAAACAAGACAATATGTTTTGCTTGTCTAGAAAATGCTTCTTGATTTAAGAATTTGTAGATATTTTGACTAGAAACAAGACAAAAAATATGAGTAAGAAAAGCCTTTTTGCAGTGTACTAAAGCTTCCAGTCTCTCAGTAATAATAACACCATTGTTATTTTTTATAGTTATTTTAGCCTCTTGTGAAAAATATTTTTTTGACTCTCCTCTTCAAAACAGTGGATCATTAAGCAAATGTACATTTACACCAGGGGTGTCAAACTCAATTCCTGGAGGGCCGAAGCCCTGCACAGTTTAGTTCCAACCCTGCTCCAACACACTTACCTGTAGGTTTCAAACAAGCCTGAAGGACTCAAGTAGTTTGATCAGGTGTGTTTAATTAGGGTTGGAACTAAACTGTGCAGAGCTGCGGCCCTCCAGGAACTGAGTTTGACACCTGTGATTTACAGCATTTACTATATTTGCTTAACTATTTATGTTGGTCTTTCTTTAGATATATATATATATATATATATATATATATATATATATATATATATATATATATATATATATATATATATATATATATATATATATATATATATATAAATAAAATCTAAAATCTGGTTTAGTTTCCAATGATTGACTCTTTAATGATCACATATTAAAAGGCCGGAAAAAAAAGAGTCTTAATATGGAAAGAATCAAGTGTTTATTGCTCAGTACTTCTTTTAAAAAAAAAAGACATTGGTGCAATAACTGTTGTTACAAAGTAAATGAACAGAAGGACAGCAATTATGTGATATAACAGAGCTGTGAGAATAGAGAACATTTCTCTACCTTTAACAAAACATCCATCAGGAGAGGAAGAAAACAGTGGCCAATATAGATGGATTATCTATTAATCTAATCTTTCTTTTTTTTATTTTATTTGAAACAAAATCAGTAAAAGTGGTCTAAAATTGTCAACACACAAATACGTTAATACGAATAGAAGTCATTAACTCAATCCCTAACTATTAATTTCAAAATAAGGCACGATTTTCAAGAGGTAGAAATCTTGCAGTGAATTTGGCCGAGCATCGAGAACACATAAATCTAAAGTAAACTTCTGTAAGTCGTCAACAACATTGCATTAAATGATTGTTTAACACTTCAAAAATTAGGCTTTTCCACACAAAGCCTATCGTCTGTCACAAATAAAGAAAAATAAAGCATAAGTTTACAGTAGTTAATCGGTTCATTTCACACCTAACAGCATCAAACTCTTTATCAGTTAACCACTCCAGCTGAGTAAGTTTATCAAGCTATTTGGCGGATTTAGTGCATAAATATTTCAAATTTGATATATATGGCAGTGCAGAGATTGTAAGGAATCATGGCATTATGGTATGGCATTCTGTTCACTTTCCTATTGTTTTGATTTATTTCCTAAAGGCTATATTAGTATAAAAACAAACCTACACTAAAAAAATGCTGTAAAATATACAATATTACTGGAAACTTTGGTTGTCAGTAATACTTTAAAATGTATAAGCACACTATAAATGCACAATTACAATTGTGCTGTAAAACTATAGCACAATTGCAATTGTTTATTTACTGTGCACATGTAAATTTTACAGCATTACTGGCAACCAGAATTGCTAGTAATAAGGTACATTTTACAGTGTACCTTTAGGGAAACCATTGGAATTGATCAACCTATGTCAAATGCAAAGAAAAAAAACTGCTGGTGTTGAAAATATCTGCTAGAATAATTTGTGGGAGTGAAAAAAGTCTACACTGTAAAAAAAATGTGGGGTACACTGTAAAAAAAAAAAAAAAAAAAAAGTTGACTCAACTTAAAATTGTAAGCCAAATTGCTGTGCAGCTATTTTTGAGTTCACTCGACTCTTAACCCAAGTACTGCGCTTGACTAGATTTAAGTTGAACAAGTTGACTTACAATTTTAAGTTGAGTCAAGAAAATGTGGGGTAGACTGTAAAATAAAAAGTTCACTCAACTTAAAAAATTAAGACAACTTGCTGCACAGCTATTTTTGAGTTGACTCAACTTTTAACCCAAGTACTGCACTTGACTCGATTTAAGTTTACTTACAATTTTAAGTTGAGTCAAAAAATGTGGGATACACAGAAAAATAAAAAGTTGACTCAACTTAAAATTGTAAGGCAACTTGCTGCACAGCTACTTTTGAGTTGACCCATCTTTTAAATCAAGTTCTGTACTTGAGCCGATTTAAATTGACTTACAATTTTAAGTTGAATAAAAAATGTGGAGTACACAGTAAAATAAAAAGTTGACTTAACTTAAAATTGTAAGGCAACTTGCTGCACAGCTATTTTTTTGAGTTGACTCAACTTTTAACCCAAGTACTGCAACTGGCTCGATTTAAGATGAACAAGTTGAATTAAAGTTTTAAGTTGAGTTAAAAAATGTGGGGTACACTATAAAAAAGTTGACTCAACTTAAAATTGTAACTTGCTGCACAGCTATTTGTGAGTTGACTCAACTTAACTGCACTTAGGTCAATTTAAGTTGACCAAGTTACCTTACAATTTAAAGTTGAGTCAAAAAAAGCAAAGTACACAGTAAAAGAAATGTTGACAACTTAAAATTGTAAGTCAAATTGCTGCGCAGCTAATTTTAAGTTGACTCAACTTTTTAACCAAGGTACTACGATTGACTCGATTTAAGTTGAGCAATTACAATTTTAAGTTGAGTCAAAGAAATGTGAAGTACACTGTAAAATAAACTCAAATAACTGTAAATAACTCACTGTAAATAACTCAACTTAAAATGGTAAGGCAACTTGCTGCACAGCTATTTTTAAATTGATTCAACTCTTAACCGAAGTACTGTACTTGATTCGATTTAAGTTGAGCAAGTTGACTCACAATTTTAAGCTGAGTCAAAGAAATGTGGGGTACACTGTAAAATAAAAAGTTAACTCAACTTAAAATTGTAAGGCAACTTGCTGCGCAGCTACTTTTGAGTTGACTCAACTTTTAACCCGAGTACTGTTCTTGACTCGATTTAAGTTGAGCAAGTTGAGCTAAAATTTTAGGTTGAGTCAATATTTTTTACTTTTAACCCAACGCTGGCGCAAATATGGACAAACCCAACAGTTAAATTTAAATTCAACATAAATTAATCCATATTTGACCAAACATTGGGTTGACACAACCCAGCATTTTTTCAGAGCGTAGCCAAAGCATTGAGACGATTTGCACCCAGGATGTTTACATCCAAGCGAAATAAAAATAAATAACTTTCTCCAACACAAAGATACATACTAGTAAAGCACACCAAGTGTCAACCCCAGGTCACAACTTAAACTCTTATGGAAACATGAAAAAGGCGAGCGGAGCGTGTGGATGGGTCCACACAAGCGAGCCTATGGAAGTGTTGAAATCAGTAAGCAGGAGGCTGATATGCTCCCTCTCCCACTGTAGTGGGGGTGAAGGGGGACTGCTGGTAACCATCAGGACCACCTGGGTATGACGAAGACGGGTATGGAGACGTGTGGTCAGTGGTCGGGTCATTGTATCCTATGCCAATTTCATCCATTCCCAGGCGGTATCGTCGAAATGCGAGCACGGTAAGCAGAGCCTAGAGGAAGAAGCATGAGATTGAGATCAGCAAGCAGATAACCCAATAAAGCAGAGCAGGGCAGTATACGGAGTTTGCAAGCTATATAGGTATATTTAAAAAAAATGATAGGACATAATACCATTTACATCGAGAAGCACATTTGAAAAATAGTAGACAGAGTTAAATTACATAATCCAGTTTGTACAAAACAAGGGTCATGCTTTACATTAAAGACGTTATGGACTGAAAAAAAAAAATTAACATATAACATATAAGAGATAATAGTACATTAAAAACTTTGTGTAAATTTCAGAACTCAAAACTTAGTCGTTCCTCAGATAAAACAGCTTATTAAAGCAATACTGACAAAACCACAGGTTCTGGAATGTTCTACTCTGTGATGTAACAGGGTTGAAAACAGGGCTGAACGATATTGGGAAAAAAATCGGACACTGCAATATTTCGTTTTTCTGCCAGGGCTCGACAATAAGGACTGTCTGATGGTTTGGGAAAGTAAACAGGATTGTCTGCCTTGTCAATAAAGTTTAATTTGGCTGTGACTGTTTGTCAATTGTGTGCAAATAAGGTGCTTTCACACCTAGACGTTTGTTTCGGACCCCGTCTCGTTTGCCCAGTTAGCACGGTTTGCATATATATCCAACAATCGTGCTCAGATCCATGCTAAATCAATCGGTCCGAGAACGATTGAAATTAATTCTGGAGCAGATCGATTCTATTGAGAAAACAAAACTATCCAACAAACTAGCATACCAGGCTATATCACAGTGTATTATGGTTGTGTGATAACCACATACTGTATACGGTTACATAAAGAAATAATTATAAGCAGGTTGGGATGTCTCGACTGATCTTGACGGCTGCTTCGCGCTCCAGTCCGTGTGTCTGTGTTTGCACTGGGTGAAGAGCGGTAAACTGAGTGCAAACCAAACATAGATGCACGGAGACTGAAGCGTGAAGCCGTAAAGATCAGTCGAGTCATCCGCGCTCAGCAGCGCTTCAATGTTGGCGGGGAAATAGCCGGGTTTAAAACTTCAGTTCCAGGACAACCCTATTACAGACAACACAAGGGTGTGCTGCAGAGGACTGCAGTGTTTTACCATTCACCAGGTCACATAGGCTGAAGCAGGAAAGCGTCCTCACGGTGTTTAACTAGTGCCATGAGCTGAAGCCCAGGAGGACACTTAAGCGCATCACTGAGATTGTGATCTTGTTTGATGCTAAATTGCTTTTAATCGTTTAAAATAAACTTACTACATAATATTTTAAGTGATTTTTACACCATTTCTGCATTTTGAAATTGCGGCAACAGCTGGAGGTTTGTAGTAGACAGCATATTACTGCAATGTTTACAGTGCTGGTCCGATACTTCCGGGTTTCTTCCCACCGCAGCCTCGCTTTGGTTCTTTAAAATCGCGGCCGCGTGAAATAAGCGTATTGTGTGGGCGTTCTTGGCCTTTGCTACACGGTGAGCTACACAGTGCGATGCGTGGAGTGCCTGTACTTGTTTTGAACAGGAAGATGTTCGGCACTTTTGTGATGTCCTCAGCTATTGGAGTCGTCTTTGAAAATAGTCCACAGGTTTGTCCTTGCAACTGGGTTTGGTTTCTAAATGTTGTTTTAATTTAGAAGGTTTCATGTGTCTTGTGAAAGCACTTCACTAAATATGACACAATGAGGTTTTAAGCCTTTTTTGTCGTCGAAATAAGTATATCCACACTTTACATATTCGAGGTCGTACTGTACTTGCGCTTCGACATTTGTTGCCATAATTAAATGAAATTTTACATGTCAAACAGTACGATTGTCGCACCCGCATTTCAAAATAAAAGTCAGATATAAGCAAAATAAGTTAAAGTTATAAGTTGCTTTTTTGACCACACACTACGCAACCTACTGAAAATGTTCCCACGACCCACTTTTGGGTCGTGACCCACCAGTTGAGAAACACTGCTTTAGACTTTGCGCCTAGATTGTTAAAATAGAGCCCTGAATCTGTGGTGTCTGCTCAAGTGTAATACAAACTCAACATTGCATATCCTGCAATATGACAACTGAGGATGCGCACATTGCGATATCGATGCTGAAATGTTATATTGTGCAGCCCTAGAACCACCTCTGCAGATGACTGACACCCACTTCTACTTCATTGTGTATTTATCCCTGTTAATAAACAGTCTTTCATCTTATTTAATTCTTGAACTAATTAATGAATACTTAGGTCTATTTAACTGATTATTTATTCATTCATTAGGCTTAGTCCCTGATTTGTCAGGGGTCGCCACAGTGGAATGAATCCCCAACTTATCAAGCATGTTTTATGCAGCAGATGTTCTTCCAGCTGCAACCCAGTACTGGGAAACACTAATACACTCTCACACTACTGCCAATTTAGTTAATCCAATTCACTTACAGCGCATGTCTTTGGACTGTGGGGGTAACCGGAGCACCTGGAGGAAAGTCACGGGAACATGGGACGAATATGCAAACTCTACAGAGAAATGCCACCTGGTCCAGCCGGGAATTGAACCAGCAAACTTCTTGCTGTGAGATGACAGTGCTAACCACTGAGCCTGATAGAAACCTTATGAAATTTAAAATAGTTACATTAATCTTTCACTGAATTTATCTTTAGATGAAAAACACATGCCCTGCATATAGCCCATGCAGCCAAAAACAATACACCGCTTAGCCCTATAATATAGTGAGATGTGCTCACCCAGGTGGCCGTGGAGAAGAAGGCGAAGGCCACGACTGCTCGAGCGGCATCTGCTGGGACGAGCAATGTTTCAGCCTTCGTTTTTGACCACAAATTGGCCAGGACACAGAAACACACAAACCACAGAAACGTCCACACACCTGATAAGGAAAAAGAGGAAAGAATTGAGTTAGTTTTAGTTAGTTAATTCTAGTAAAAAAAAAAAAAAAAACACTTGTTTTATTTTTATTTCAGTTAACGAAAACATTTCTTCATTTGATTTTGTTAACCTTAATAACCCCGCCACGTTGGACAGTTTTTTCAAAAAGATACGTTGTCGTTGCTTAAAACATGCCATATCAGTGTGGATGGAAAGCCAAAACAGTCGCCTCACAGCAAGAAGGTCGCTGGTTCGAGTCTCGGCTGGGTCAATTGGTGTTTCTGTGTAGAGTTTGCATGTTCTCCCTGCGTTCGCGTGGGTTTTCTCCGGGTGCTCCGGTTTGAGTGTGAATGAGTGTGTATGGAAGTTTTCCAGAGATGGGTTGCAGCTGGAAGGGCATCCGCTGCGTAAAACATATGCTGGATAAGTTGGCGGTTCATTCCGCTGTGGTAACCCCAGATTAATAAAGGGACTAAGCCGAACTGGAATTGAATGAATGAATTAAACTAAAATGTATTAGTGTGAACATGGCCTTGCGCAGATTCTCCTAACTCTGTTTTAAAAATTAGCGCCAGTTTATCAGGAAGTGACGATTTTGTGCCCTTTCAGTCACATGCTGCTTTATTCGTAAATATTTTATGCAATATCACAGTATATCCCATGAATTTGACATCTTTGCATGGAAACATAGGTAGTGACTAATAAAAGACATGAAAAAAAACAGCACTTATTCTTACCAGAGAAAACAAGATCACCCAAGACGATGTATTTTCTGTCTTTGGCATTGCTGATCTGGGGGAAGTAGGCATCCAGCACAATAAACGCGACGCTGGCCAGGAAAGCCAAAATTCCAATACCGATCGCATAGTTACAAGCGCTGTCGCTCTCATTGAACATGCATTTAGTGTCATCACCTCCATGATGATTTGTGTAGCCCTCATTGATGATGGTAGCAAATACCACAATGGAGAAGAGCTGGGATGGAAGGAAACAAAGTAGGAGTTAGAGAATGTCTTCAATAGTACATTATTACACACACACACAGCAAAGACACTACTATTTGGTGCTCTGCATGCATTAAAAGATCTAAAAGCGGATTTCAGATTGGTAACATTAACTGTCACTTGGATGTTCTCACAGTGAACGTTATTCAATGGCCCAATATACTCACAACAAATTTAGCTTCCATTCTTTTGTTAGAAATAATAGATTGGGAATAAATTTACAGCTAGAGCTGCACAATTAATCAAAAACAGATTACGATCTCGATTCGACCCCCTAGACGATCTTAATTCAGCATTTCTACAATTCTGCAATATTTTCAAGTTCAGGAGAGAAGCAAAGGCGGCTACTTTAGTGAACAGAACCTGCATAGGCTGTAAAAAACAGGTAATAGAGTTTTGAATAAGGGTGTCACGATCCTCCAAATCCTCGATTCGATTACATTTTCGATTCTAAAGTCACGGTTCGATTTGATTTTCGATTATGAATAATTAATTAATTAATGACCAATTAATTATTTGTAGCCTACCGTTTAAACTACTTGACCTGCATGGTCTTTGTTTTACGCATAAACAAATCATACAGTAAATGAATAAAGGCAAGATACACACATAATTACCACCTGTCAATCACTTTTTCTGCGGGACTCGTGAATAGGCAGTGATCTGTGTCGTTAAAATGTCGTCGGTAAAAAAAGAGGCACAACCAACAGGAACCAGCCAACAGTATCTGAGGTGTTCGCTAAAATGACTAAGTACAAGTGAGTGAAAGATTGAAGCAGTCCTCTGACTGCCTGGACCTGCTGTCTCGAGCGCATGGCTGTGTGTGCGTCTGTGTCTGTGTGGTCACGTGATGTGCATTTTCAGAGGTAGAGAGGAAGGAGGGCTGCTCAGAAATGCCACACGACACTGTGGATGTCAAATCGTTGTCGTTCTAAAATGCCATTTAAAAACAAAGACAGTGTAAACAGGGCCTGAGTGTGTACTTTTCGCGAGCGGATTTGCAACGGGGGCGGGCGGAGGATCGCGATGCCGGTGTTGTCTATCGGACAAACCGTACGTAATACGTACATAGCAGAGCTTGCAAAACTGTGTTTTTTTTGTCAACAACACGAACGTTGTCAACATAACTCACTGGAAATCCAAAATGCTTAAACACCGGCGACTTCATTGAAAGAGGAGAGGGTTTAAGTTCTGTCGACGGGTCTCCTGTATCTGCAGTTTAACAAGCACTTCAAAAGCCTGTTTTTTTCCCGCTTGGCAAGCCAAGCTGACGTGACATGGGGGCGTGGCAGCAACGACGATTCTATTTTTTGATTTGATAATCGAAATTGAGCATAAACATGACACCCCTAGTTTTGAATAATATTAAGTTTGTGGCACAGAGTGATCATTTGAGACTGAGCCGCGCGCAAAGTTTAAACAGCACTTAGCAGTGAAAATGAAACATCATTTAAATAATCATATTGCATTTTAGAGTTATAATTGCAACAAGCATCTGATTTGTTTTTTCGTTCATAGCGAACACACAGGTTTGCATCAAAATAAATGTTTACAGTGTCAGTATAACTACTCTAGCCTATATAAAGTTGATTTTACCAGTAAATAAAATGGTTTAAAAATGTTGTCAAATTGCAAGCATATATCTCAAATATAATTCAACATCAGAATTACTATAAGTAGAATAGAATTATTTATAGAAACCAGTAGACCTACACATAATATTAATATTGTTGTTTTACCATACGTTTGAGAAAAAACAATAATCTCATATTAAGCTTTATTTTACATCTACAGAGTCTAGAGAAAATCGTGATCTTTATTTTAAGCAAAAAATAAAAATAAAATAAATAATAATAATAATTATAATTCGCAATTCTCATTTTAGCAAGAATCGTGCAGCTCTGTGTACAGCCATTTACTGACAATTAGAGTTTAACAATATATAGAAAAATTATTACTATTTCTTCATGCAACTTTCGAGGTACGATACATTTAATTGATTTTGCGTGCAGCATGCATATGTTTATTCAGATTTGACCAATCAGACAGGGCCTTGCTATCTTTAGACCCATCCACCAGTAAGTGTTGTTCTGCTGTTGTTCTAATGGCGAGAATCGAGACAAGAGGAAAATGACAGACTTTTAAAGTCTGAATGTTTGCACTTTTTATCCTAGATTATATTTCATTGGATCCAAAAAAATAAAAATAAATAAATAAATAAATAAATTATATATATATATATATATATATATATATATATATATATATATATATATATATATATATATATATATATATATATACTATACCTTCTTATTTTAGCTGTATAATTAATGGTTTAAAAAATAATAGCAAGAAATACTGTCAAAGCAATGCTCCACAGCAATATTAAAAATGTTCCTAGTACCATGCAACCCTGCTGACAATCTGTTCACTTTTATGATTAATGTTTAGATGAATATGTAGATTTCCCAGAGATGGATTGCGGCTGGAAGGGCATCCACTGCGTAAAAATTTGCTGGATAAGTTGGCGGTTCATTCCGCTGTGGCGACCCCGGATTAATAAAGGGACTAAGCCGACAAGAAAATGAAATGAATGAATAGATATGTGTTCTGCTTTTTCCTCTCAATAACAAATTAAACACAAATTAAAAAAAAAAAATAGAAACTGCAGTACAGAAAGCATCCGGTCATTGCGATATGGATGCTTGCACAAGCTCTGCAATTCACAGAGTCATGTCGAAAGATGAGCTCTTTAAAAACACACATATGATAGTTTGGTTGTCAAGTATATTTAAGACTAACATCTGACTATGTGAGATCATACATTTAATAAATAATGTTTCTCTGCACAACACATTGGCATTAGAGTACAGAAATTGAGGTAAAGTTGGTTATATATTCGCACATTAGTACTTTTTCTTTAATAATATAACGTTAATTTCAGAAAAAGTATTAGTTGCAAATTCTAAGTAGGCAAATCATATTAGCAGCCAACCACTATCAAAGCACAACATCATTTAGAGTAGTGCTAATGTTGTTTTGAAGTCATACTTACATGAGATTTCAGTCTGAATGTTCAAAGTAGAATATAGGGGCCGTGTCACACGTTGTCACTGTTCGAAAATGAATGAATGTGCGAATATAAAACCAACTTCACCATAGTACAGAATGGCTAGCTTATCATTTTATGACAGAAAATGTCTAGTTTTTCCAAGTTTTATTAACTTACAAGCTGTTACACGCAATAATAAGTGATTATTGTGTACAAATAACATACTTATGGTCACTTTAAAATATACTTTCACAGAATATATAACAAAATGGATGCTTTGGTTGTTAAAAACAACCAGTAAGCGAACAAAAAGTAAAACACAAGACTAGATAAAGCAGAATTAGGTCAAAAATGCTTGCATTTTAGAATCTAAATCTATGGCTTTTATTTATTCCCTATACTAAAGAACAACTTAAACCAGCCTTAGCTGGTCAGCTGGTTGACTAGCCTGGTTTTAGAGCGGTTTTGGCCATTTTTAGGCTGGTTTCTAGCCATTTCCATCCTGGTCATAGCTGTTCAGGCTGGTAGATTACCAGCTTAAAACAGCCTGACCAGCCTGGTTTAACAAGGTAAATGCAAGAATCCTAAAAGTAATTTTAATACCTTTTTAGGACTTTCGAAAGACAATGTCAGAATATTTTAAGACCTCATCACCATTTCAAGTTCTAATCAGCATCAACCTTTAACTTAATAAAAAAGTTGTTAATAAACAGTTGTAGTTAAATAAATCAATGGAGCATAACCATGCAACAGAACTGAAAGCTTGAAAGAATAAATTACGTGGTTGTTTTCAGCGACAGGCTTCAGCCACTGTTTAAACTCGTCTTTCTCCAACCAGGAGAGCGCAAACTTACATTTTTAAATTTTGCTGTCTGTTTCGCTCTGTGGTTTCGCTACATGTGGAGAGCTTTACATCACCTTCCCGCATTTGTCGCAAATGACATGAAATCATGCGGAAGGAGGAGCTTGGCCAGACACGCCCCAGCCCGAACCAATTATGTGGATCGAGCATGCCGTGGTCAATATTAGGAGAAAAATAAATATATTTATGCTATTTTGGAGTCAAACACTTTGGACAACGCTTGAACAAAATTTAAGACCTTGTAAAAAATGTGATTAAGACCTTTTAAGGGCCTTCATTTTCTCATAATAGATTTATCAACTTTTAATACTTTTTAAGACCCTGCGGACACCCTGTTTAAGCTGGACACAGCCAAAACCAGCTACCATCTACCAGTCTGACCAGCTAAGACCAGGATAGAAATGGCTTGAAACCAGCCTGGAAATTGCCAAAACCACTCTAAAACCAGGTTGTTGCTAGATTGGATATGGTTGCGGCCGGAGGTTAACAAAAATCACTTAAAATATTTATTAAATTTCCCATTTATTGTATTTTATTAATGTCTACTTCTAACCGTCACAGTACTGTAAAATATTAATTACTGTTATACAGTGTCATAAAAAATGCTGCTATATTAATGTGCATATCGCACTTCTGGCCGGCTGCATATCCGATCTAGACTTTACATTAAAATCAGGCTGGTCGACAAGTTACAACCAGCAAACCAGCCTAAGCTGGTTTAAGCTTTTTTTTTTCAGCAGGGTTTATTATAATTTCTTAATATTATTATTAATATTTAATCAATAGCGCTGTCATATTCCTACAATCTTTTTCGTGAAATGTTTTGCTAACAAGTTTTTGCAGTAAAGTTATACTGACCAAACTATCATTTCAGTCCTCAAATCATACCACTTATAGAAAACCAGTTTGCTTTGTAAACACTTTCAGGTACAAATAATTTAGCATTTTTAATAATTTTCTTCTCCCAAGGGGATCAGTGTTAAAATCAGGTTAAAACTCTTACGACCCTTGTGGGGACATTTGCTCCTCATGCAAGTTAAAAAGTAAGGAATTTAGTAACACAAAGTAAGTAATACAAGGTGGGCGGCACAGTGGCTCAGTGGTTAGCACTGTCGCCTTACAGCAAGAACGTAACTGGGCCAGTTGGCATTTCTGAGTGGGTTTCCTCGGTGTGCTCTGGTTTTCCCCACAGTCCAAAAACGTGCGCTATAAGTGAATTGAATAAACTACATTCGTCGTAGTGGATGAGCGTGTGTGTGAATGTGAGTGTTTATGGGTGTTTCCCAGTACCGGGTTGAGGCTGGTCAAGCTAGTTTTAGCTGGTCATTTAGCTCAGCCTGAACAGCTTAGACCAGGCTGGAAACCACCTTGGAAATGGCCAAAACCCCACTAAAAACAGGCTATTCAACCAGCTAAAACCAGCCAACCAGCTGGTTTAAGCTGTTTTTTTCAGCAGGGTTTATTATAATTTCTTATTATTATTAATATTTAATCAATAGCGCTGTCATAGGCCTACAATCTTTTTCTTGAAAGGTTTTGCTAACACGCAATGGCAGTAAAGTTAGGCTAAACTTCAAATGCAATGACATCTATAGCTAAATGAGCTACATGTTGTTATAATAATAAAAAAAGAGTTTATATTTTTACAGAATACACGAATACAACAAAAAATGTTAGGCCTACTTTGGCTGTTAAACATATATACAGTAAGCAAACAAACAAACAAAAACACATAAAAGACATCATAAAGCAGAATTAGGTCGGGTAGTAGCATTTTAGAATCTAAATCTATGGCTTTTATTTCTAATTCTTATTATTAATATTTAATTAATAGTGCTGTCATAAGCCTACAAACGTTTTGTTGAAATGTTTTGCTTACATGTAATTGCAAAGTTATGCTAAACTTCAAGGTGTCATTCAGACACTATGGCTAAACGAGCTACATTTTATGATGACAATTTTTAAAGAATGTAACTAGCTGTATTAAAATACCCTCCAACAAAAAACAAAGCTAAAGAAAATACAGGCAGAGCTAATGTTGACATCTTGAGTTTCCCCGTGTTGACAAGTCACATGAGGCACAGATCGACCACATCAACAATCTGCCGCTGCCATATGGTCTATGCTGGGCAACTTCTGTCAGCAGTGTTTTGTTTTGCTACAAAACCCGTTTAACTAACATAGTTTGAGGCCAGAGGAATTATCACAAACTTTCTTATGGCATGAGCACTAAGTTAGCGCTCAGTTAGCTAACGATGACTTTGGTCTCACCCAACAGAACAGCCGGACGATAGTTTGCGTTTGTTTTATGAAGCTCCAGAAATCAAAGGCTCCCCCGGCCAGCGATGCTCCGTAAGCACTCGACTCCATCTCCGCGTTTGTGCCACCCAAGGGTCCGTGTCGGTCAGGGAGTCCGCAAATTGCCCAGCTTTGATATGAAGATTTACTTTCACACTTGTTTCCTGAAAGTTGTGCGCCACCCTTCAAGGAAGTACACGTCACTCCAACACACCACACGAGCTGTGCCACAGGCGGTGGGTTATGATAATATTTAACCAGCACACAGTCAAGTCAAGAGACCTCCTGAATGTCAAACAAACCCATCTATCTATCTATCTATCTATCTATCTATCTATCTATCTATCTATCTATCTATCTATCTATCTATCTATCTATCTATCTATCTATCTATCTATCTATCTATCTATCTATCTATCTATCTATCTATCTATCTATCTATCTATCTATCTATCTATCTATCTATCTATCTATCTATCTATCTATCTATCTATCTATCTATCTATCTATCTATCTATCTATCTATCTATCTATCT
>NC_141023.1:63010000-63097500 GCF_052040795.2 Danio rerio
AACAAAACAAACAAGTAGGGCGACACGGTGGCTCAGTGGTAAGCACTGTTGCTTAACAGCAAGAAGGTCACTGATTCGAGTTCCAACTGGGCCAGTTGGCATTTCTGTGTGGAGTTGGCATGTTCTCCCTGTGTTTGTGTGTGTTTCCTCTGGGTGCTCCGGTGTCCACCACAGTCCAAAGACATGCGGTATAGGTGAACTGAATAAACTAAATTGGCCGTAATGCATGTGTGTGAATGAGTGTGTGTGGATGATTCCAAGTACTTTTCCCCCCCACCAAATCTACCCACATTCTGAATTGTTTTGGTTAGATTATATTACACTCTGAAGAGCATTGAAAACAATAAACAAATATAATTGAAAAATAAATGAACGATTAAAGAAGATACAGACTAGAAACAAGTCAAAAATTCTGCCAGCGATAATTATACTTGTTAAATGCTTTGAAATAAAAACTTATGTACAGTATGCTTTAGTAAAGAACAAAAAATATATACTTTTTTTACGCCATAATATACAGTTGAAGTCAGAATTATTAGCCCCCCCATTCCTGAACATAATAGTTTTAATAACTCATCTCTAATAACTGGTTTATTTTATTTTTGTCATGATGACAGTAAATAATATTTGACTAGATATTTTTCAAGACACTTCTACACAGCTTAAAGTGACATTTAAAGGCTTAACTAGGTTAATTAGGTTAACTAGGCAGGTTAGGGTAATAATTAGGCAAGTTATTGGTTTGTTCTGTAGACTATCAGAAAAAAAGGAGATAATAATATTGTCCTTAAAATGGCTTTAATAAAAATTAACACTTCTTTTATTCTAGCTGAAATAAAACAAATAAGACTTTCTCCAGAAGAAAAAATATTATTCGACATACTGTGAAAATTTCCTTGCTCTGTTAAACATCATTTGTGAAACATTTTAAAAAGTAAGTAGCCTATTATACTACCCATTACAAGCAGTGTATTTGGTCTAACACTCTGTCTTAAAATGAGCAACTTAAAGTCCTTAAAACTGGCCACTATTACATTTATAAAAAGTTTCTGCTATTCGGTCACTAACACTTCAGAATAAAGTATCCCCAACCTTACAGCACATGTTAGTTTGAAATGCTCAATGCATGAACCGCTTTTAATTAAATTATATTTAAAAGGACTTACCAGCTGAGGCAAGAAAAAATATAAGCCAGTGTAGGTACATGGTGAACAGTTTTGAGTGTTCCACTGGGTTAAACTGTTGATTGTAATGATATTCTCTTCAACATGGACTGATCAAAAGGTAATATTTATATGCTATGAGTTATAAAAAGGCCCAACACCACCCAGTATATGCGTATTTGCTTGAAATGTAGGCCAGGGTTTAAAATAATTAGAATGACAAAGAAACTTGAGGATGTCTAAGGCACTGTGCTTTAAATATTATAATGACTCTCAAGCTTTGTGTAAATAATGAATATAACACAAATATAATGCTTAACAGCTAGAGGGCAATATGGATTTGATGACATTTTATTATGACAGTGATATTTGATATTCTTCTGTTTATTTTTGTGATTATTTCTGTGTATTTTTGCCTTCAGCTTTTGTACAGAAGGGGATGCTTCTGCAATGTTTGATTATAGTAGCCCCAACATTTAAAAAATGGGACAAAAATGCATTAAGGTGTTTATCTGCTAATCTTTATTTTCTTTTTGTAGGTCACTGGATATCACAAGTAACTTTTTGAAACTACTGAAAATAATAATTGTTATATATATATATATATATATATATATATATATATATATATATATATATATATATATATATATATATATATATATATATATATATATACATACACACACACACGCACATACATACAGTTGTGGTCAGAATTATTATTATTTTTTTCTTTTTTTAAATATTTCCCAAATGATGTTTAACAGAGCAAGGAAATCTTCACAGTATGTCTGATAATATTTTTTCTTCTGGAGAAAGTCCTATTTGTTTTATTTCGGTGAGAATAAAAGTACTTTTTAAATTTTTTAAAAACACTTTTTGGGACAAAATTATTAGCCCCTTTAAGCTATTTTTTTCCAATAGTCTACAGTACAAACAGTGTTGCCAACTTAGCAATTTTGTTGCTAGATTTAGCAACTTTTCATTCTACCCTAGCAACCTTTTTTGCTACCCAGGGGTCCACCGATGTACCTGGACTTGATGTATAGGCCCCAGGTGCCACTTGGCCCTCCACCTAGGCGCCTCTGACCCTAGCAAGCTACCGAGGGGTACACCGATGTCCCTGGACTTGCAGTATAGGCCCCAGGGTGCCCCCTGGCCCTCGGCCCTAGGCCTTTTTTTTTTTTTTTGTCAAAAAGCATCCAGCAACAAATTTAGCAATTCTATTTGGCTACTTTTAGCATTTTTTTTTTTAAAAAGATAACTCGAAAGAGCAGTGTCTGCAGGCTTCACTCAACACACATACCACATTCACATTAAATTGCTAGCTCAGATTGCTTTTCATAACTGTCAATTTACTGATATTTGTTAACATGTATAATTGTTGGTGATTTAGGTAGCAATAAATTCCAATAGTCACATTCACAAATATGTTAATTTTAAAAGTTAAAAAAGGTGAGTACACAAGCTGTGATTGTTTAAAAGAATGTAACTGTTCTATATCAGTGTTATATTTAAAAATAATAAAAAAACTTATCAAAAAATGTTTGTGTTACTTTTATAAATGGTCTACTATATTTTTTCAAACAAATCTAAATGGACATATTTCAAATAATGTTCTTGCTGAGATGGCCAGTCAATTTGAAAAAAAACATTAATTATTTTGTATTCTACATAAAGATGCCGTTTCGAGTTGCGATACCGCAATGACATCATCACGCAAAGTAAAATGTTAATAAGAACATATTTATTCTGCATCTGGATGTAATGTTTTAATATAATGTAATAAACGGCGCCTCAGAGAATAGAGACATGACGGGCTTACGTGATGTCATGTGGCAACATTTAGTTTTTGGGCAGGCTTTTGGAAATAGTTGGCAACACTGAGAACAGACCATCGTTATATAACTTGCCTAGTTACCCTAACATGCCTAGTTCACCTATCTAACCTATTTAAGCCTTTAAATGTCACTTTAAGTGTCTTTAAAACATCTAGTCTGATGTTATTTACTGTCATCATGGCAAAGATTAAATAAATCAGTTATTTGAAATAAGTTATTAAAACTTTTATGATTAGTATCGTGTTGAGAAAATCTTCTCTCTCCGTTAAACGGAAATTGGGGAAAAATAAACAGGGGGGCGAATAATTCTGACTTCACCTGTATATATTTGCATATAATTCTTAATCACAAAGGCGTAATATGAACAACAAATATTTCCATCAATTTCCAGTAAGTGCTGCATGTTCTGTCCCTGAGCAATATCATCTCATATTGCAAGTGGATTTGAATGGTTCCTCAGAGGATTATGTTTTAAGTTTAGCTGTATGTTTGCATAAACTATTGGACTATTAATTTTATTAGAGCATCATTTCCTGCAGCTGTATGTTTACACAAATTATTTGAATATTAGTAAGAAAGCATAATGAAATCGAGCATAATCCAGCCTTATTGATTATCAATGAAAATATTTGGATGCGAATGTGTGGATGTTTGCATGTCTCTTTCTCAGAGTATAAATATGACTGAAGGACAGTTCAGGAGTGAATCTTCATTTTACAGTTAAACTGTCTGAGATGGAGTTTTCTCGGTTTAGCACACATCTACACTGGCTACTGTTATTTCTTGCCTCAAGAGGTAAATATTGTTTTAATATTGCATTAGTGATCGTTTGTGATTATTACATTAGAAGTAAAAGCAGTGAACAATACTGTTGAACTAATGAACTAGGAGTGTGCATGTGTGTGCAGTAGTTTCTGTAGTGTATAAATGGTTTTATAGCTGGACAACCATTGTACTCTAAATGTGTACAGCCTTCATGAAAATAGAAAATGACTCATTTTTTTGCAATGTTGGGGAAATTCTAGAAAAAGTCACTAGAAGATCAGTTTCAAGACAAAAAAAAAAAAAAGTTGTTTACAGTAGGTGTTTTCCTGCTGTTAAAATATGACAACACACGGGTTAATTCACTAAGCTTACATTTTAATGGTAATGTGATTTTGATTTCAAAATGTTGAATATAGTGTTTTTTGAGATTGTACAACTTTTTAAACAGGCCCGTTCATGCAAGTAGAACCCACCATACAATTGAATTCACTGGCAAGATCAGTAAAGTGATCTCCTACATTATGATTTATTATGATGCTCTTTTTCCCCCTTCAGTTATCTAGCCACAACAGGGCCGGCCCGTGGCATAGGCAGTATAGGCAAAAGGGCGCTGTATGTCCAGGGGGCGCCAGAAATGAGCGGGGTTAAGTTGGTTTTGTTTTCAATATTCCTCACACACATTCAGTGATAGATGGCAATAACTCAAAAACCTTTTACCCTAAAAAGATCTAAAGGGTGTTTCCTACAAAAAGATCAAGCTGGTTATGTTTCACAGCTGTCTTTTTCTTTTTTTTCGCTCGATATTACGACCACTGCTCCGTTTAGCCGGGAGAGCTGAGCTCGCGCGGAGTGGAGCTCTCCGTAAGGGACCGTCGGAAAAGTTCTTCTTTTTTTTTTCGTTTTTTTTTTTTTTTTGCTCTATCCTGCTTGTTTTATTTTAAACACAACTAATTTTCTCTTAAATGAGCACAACAGTTCCTAAAGTAGTCGAATGCTTCATTCATTCATTCATTATAGATCTGTGCATTAACACCTCTGTTATCAAACAAAACACAATGAGAGATTCATTTGCTGCTCTTCACTAAATAACTATAGTAACTTTAATGAATATGCAAATACAATTAAAAGTTAAATAGATTTTATAGCTTTATTTAATTTCTGGATAGGCCATTGATTTTAATAGGTTAAACCTTTTATTTTATTGTCATTATTTTCTATTGTTTGCTATATTCTATCATTTGAAGCTATTTGTTGTCCCATATTTTAACATCCCAACATTGATAGATATGACATAACATTGCTAATCATTAAATAGCTATAGTGCTATCTGTTAGTGTTAACGTCAGCAAATGTTATGGAAGGGCAACGATGTTTTGGAAAATAGCAATAGTAATGTAGCAACCCCCATCATTCCTTCCTCAAGCAAATGTGTAAATATTAGATCTATTCAGCAATAATGTTAATCTCATTGGCATATTTATCTGACATTTTCCTAGCTTGTAGTAGTCGATCAAAAAGCTGTTTAGTTTCTTATGATTATACACTAGCAGTGGAATTTACTGCGATGTGACGGGGCGCCACCTGAAATCTTGCCTAGGGCGCCAAATTGGTTAGGGCCGGGCCTGAGCCACAACATTATATTACATTTAATGATCCTCTGCTGAGATTTTGAGAGATGTGTTTTATTTCAGGGGATTTCATCGAAAACTATGGGTCACACTTTATTTAATGGTCTTTTTGTTGAATTTAAGTTACATTGCATCTACATGCCGACTAATTCTCATTAGATTATAAGTAGACTGTTAGGTTGGGGTTAGGGTTAGGGCAAGTTGACATTTACTTGCAAAGTTTCTTACAGTGAGTTAAATGTCTGTTTAGCGTAAGTATCAACAGATATTAAGCAGTCTACTAATCTTCAAATGGACCATCAAAATAAAAATTTACCATACTATGTTTACATGACACTGATGTAGCCAAAACAGAACATTTTTTTCCTTGTGTTTTGAAAAGGTTTCACGTCAAATGCTTAGCTTGGACTATAGGATTTTAACCCTGATTTGAGACCAATTTCCAAGTTCATACAGCATGATTTTCCAATTTTGGGAATCCCTTTGTGTTAACAATGCATGACTATCTGGGGCAGCTTTCAGTTGCTGCTGTATTCATACTGCATGATGAATCAAAGACAGGAAGATACACACTGCATAACTACACTCAGTGGTGTAAAGTAACCAATTATTCATTATTCATTCATTCATCTCCTGCCGCTTTTCCGGTGCCGGGTCGCGGGGGCAGCAGTCTTAGGAGAGAACCCCAGACTTCCCTATCCCCAGACACTTCCTCCAGCTCCTCCGGGGGCATCCTGAGGCGTTCCCAGGCCAGCCGAGAGACATAGTCCCTCCAGCGTGTCTTGGGTCTTCCCTGAGGCTGCCTCCCAGTGGGACATGCCTGGAACACCTCCCTAGGTAGGCATCCAGGAGGCATCCAAATCAGCTGACTTCTCTCGATGTGGAGAAGCAGCGGCTCTACTCCGAGCTCCTCCCGGGTGTCAGAGCTCCTCACCCTATCCATAAGAGTGCGCCCTGCCACCCTTCGAAGGAAACTCATTTCGGCCGCTTGTATCCGAGATCTTGTCCTTTCGGTCATGATCCAAAGCTCATGACCATAGGTGAGAGTAGGAACGTAGATTGACTGGTAAATCGAGAGCTTTGCCTTTCGGCTTAGCTCCTTCTTCACCACAACGGACCGGTACATCGACTGCATTACTGCTGTCACTCCTCCCTGAACCGCCGCTCCTCCCTGAACCCACATTCCTCCCTGAACCGCCACCTTATCGTGGTGGAGGGGTTTGTATGCCTGAGTGATCCTAAGAGCTATGTTGTCGGGGGCAAATGCTCCTGGTAGGGTCTCCCAAGGCAAACAGGGCTTAGGTGACAGCTCAGACTAAGTGCGGTTCAAAAACCCCTTATGTGTTCGATAACATCAAGAACTGTGACGTCGCCCGGTATGGCACAGCCGGGGCCCCACCCTAGAGCCAGGCCTGGGGTTGGGGCTCGTATGCGAGCGCCTGGTGGCCGGTTTTTTTCCCACGGAACCCAAGGAGCGACGTGGGACCATTTTCCCGCAGGCCCACCACTTGCAGGGGGAGCAGTAAGGGGCCGGTGCATTGTAGAACGGGTGGTGGTCGAAGGTTAGGACCACAACAACCTGATCGTCGGGCACAGAAACTGGCTCTTGGGACATGAAAAAAAAAAAGTAACGAATTACAAATATTTAATTACAAATACTCGAACTACTGTAATTGAGTAGTTTTTCTAAGAAATTGTACTTTACTAAGTAGTTTTATAAATTTGTACTTTTACTTGTCCTTGAGTAAATTTTTTGTGCTGTGTTGGTACTTTTACTCCACTACTTTCCTTCAACCTGCAGTCACTACTTTATTTTATTAGAAAAATCAAAATTATAATTTCTAATAAAAAATTATTTTATTAGAAAAATCAGTCCCGTGATTCCTGTCCAATCAAATCACACATAGAAAAAAAATCACATCATAATGATCTACCTCAAGACGTGGGCGATTTATAATTGCAGCAAACTGTTTGGAAGCATTAAAAGTGTCAAAGAAGATGTTCAAAATCTTTACACACATTGACTCAGAGGCTGTTAGATGCATGTCACTGATGGGACGATAGCAGATGTTTACTGTATGATGACTGAAATGGCCTTCTATACCCAGCAGACACAAGACATTAACATAGATAGACGTTGTACCTCAACGCTGTGGGGACGTTGCATTTTGTTTGGAAATGAAAATGGTCTTGATGTCAGAACTCAATGTCAGGCCCATGTCCAACATCCGACCTAAAACCAACCAAATATTAACGTATAATGATGTTACAGCTTGACGTTGTGTGGACGTCTTTCAGATGTTGGATTTTGGTTGTCATATCTGACAAATAAATGTCAGTATTTGACGTCAATATGATATTGGCTCGACGTTGGGTTTTGGTCACTTTCTAACACAACCTAAAATCAACCAAATATCAACGTCATTTGACGTCATTATTGCACTGTAAAAAATGGCCGTAATTTCAGCTGTTAAAACTGTAAAAATGCTACAGTAAAAACCCGTAACCTGGTTAACAGGTTTCCTTAATATATACGGCGAATAACCGTAAACTGAATTTCCCAGAATTCCCTTTATGGCACATCACTTTTTATGCTTTTTGTTGACATTAATATGGATATTTTTAGTTGTTTCCCCATCAGTTATGTACATTAGAGATTTATGTTACATGTAATGTTGATAAACAATGTTTATTTCATGACTTTAATTTTATGTGTGTTATCATACTGGTGTTTAGTAGCTGTGTGAATGACACTGAGCACCTTCTATACGCTGATACTCTTCTCTGCTTGTGGGATAAGTTGTTTGGGATGAGCATTGGTTGATTATGCAACTCTCATCACCACCTGCATATGGCTGTGTTAACGTGTTTATCGGTGTAACAAAAGATGTGTAGATGCTGGTAATTCAAAATACAGACATATTACATCTATAAATGAATGAAATACGGTAGTTTACTGTAAAAATTACTTTTACAGTTTGTACTGTATTTTTAACGGTAAAATACTGGCAACCATAGCTGCCGTTTTATTACCGTAAATTTTACGAATTTATTTTTTACAGTGTGGACATTAAAATATAATTTTCCTTAGATGCAGGCTAGACAATGCATTTTGGTCACCTGTCATCTCAACTTAAATGTAACCTAATATTAACATCTTCTGATGTTGTGTGCCTGCTGGGCAATAACAAGATGTACTACATGTTACGTTTACACACACATGCACAATTTAGATGTAAACACATCAGCTTTTCACAGCATAATACTCATGTAACGAAGAGCCTGACATGGAGGGATCCATTTGCAGTATATTTATTAGACACTGTTCAAACACAACCATACAACACGCACTTACGTGCAAACTCACATCAGTAGTATTCAGAATGGGTCTAAGGGCTGGCGGCTGGCTGTCAAGGAGTGATATAGCAGGCATGGATCAGTGGCAGGCGGCGTGGTTCAGAGTCGAGATATCAGACGTGGTTCAGGGCAGGCGGCGAGGATTAGAGTCAGAGTACAAGCAAGGTTCGGGGCAGGCAGAAGGCAACTCAGAGTCGGTAACAGTCCAGGTAATACACAGGAGATCAGGCTCAGAAATGCTCAGAAATGTCAGACAGGGGAGAACAAGACTTCGCGCTGAACTGGAGTGTGTGCGCTGCTTATAAGGGTGAGCGTGGGTCGTTAGCTGGAAGAGCCGCAGGTGTGCATGCTTGTCAGTGTAAGTGGATGACGTAATGCTAAAAGTCCGGTGATGGTGGCCTCTGCTGGCCAGCGAGGGGAATGACTGGGACCGAGTTGTTTTTTTCACTTATACATGTACAATTTTTACAATGATACTTTTACTCTACACCCACTACATTTTAGGCAAGTAGTGGTACTTTTACTTGAGTATGATTTTTCAGTACTCTTTCCACCACTGACTACACCAGTGGTTCTCAAAGTGGGGGTCGGGACCCCCCGAGGGGTCGCGGGGCAGTGAAGGGGGGTCGCCTGGTGATTTCCAAAAATCTATTTATTTTTATTAAACCATAAGGATTAACATATTTTTTTCCATAACTATACTGAAAATAAAAATAGTCGTTTATAGTTACTATATACTATATAGTTACTATAGTAGCTTATAGTTACTAATTCTATTGGATTGCGACCCCTGGGGTAATTACATTATATTAAAGGCAGCAATAGCGTCAGATGCATTTTGATTTTATAGCATCAGGTTATACTTTCTGGCACATTTAAAGCACTGACACAACTTTAATTGGTGTGTCTGCGTCATTGCATGCAAGGTTTCTGTATTTATAACCACCTCAGAGGATATTGGGGGTCGCGAGTCACTGGCATTGTTATTTTGGGGTTCGCGGGCTGAAAAGTTTGGGAACCCCTGGACTACACTATATAAACAATCACTGACAAATCACTCCCTATCCCCCCTCCCCCCCCATAAGCCTCTGCCCACCACCCCACTCCGCTAACATAGTGTTAATTTAACTCTTGAGGTGTTTGCTGTGTACTTACTGAGGTTTAACAGAGAGTCTCGTCTGCACAGGATGGGTGTCTGATGCACAAACTTGCAATACTTCAGCTTTTGCTGACTCATACCGGCAACTTTTTGAGACTCTTGGCCTTGGCAAAAATGACACTCAGACAACATACATGCGGCCTTTGTCACCAGGCAAAACCTACACCCCTGTTTTTGTGGACTTGTATGTGAACTCCATCATAGAAGTGGTGAGTTCAGGTCATCCACTCGTTCATTATGACGCATCAGAGTGTTATATATCCATCACTGTGTTTGTGTTTCATCTACAGTTTGAAAAAGAGCAGAGCCTCTCAACACAGGTCAAAATGATAACTGTAAGTGTTTTCAAATGTTTATTTACCTTTCATTTTGCTAGAATTAATTCATTATTATTTGTGTGTGTGTGTTTGCATGTTTTAAAATCACTGTGAATGTCACACTCTTGCCTTTTGCAGCTTTGGGAAAGCGTGAAGTGGAACCAAAATCAATTCTGTCAAATTCAAACAATTGCAGCTGCCAAGAATTCATTTTGGGCACCAGACCTTGTTATAGCAGAGAGGTATAAAATATGAATCTGGTCTGTTTTAACATACTGCTATTGTACACACAATACATTGATTTAATTAATGTTACTGGAGAGTTCATAAACATACTGTAAATCTGTATTATAAAGGAAATCAGACACGGGTGTAGACATCGTTGTTAAATCTTTGCTTTCGTTTTTCCTATTATTACTGAAGAGTAGCTCTCACCAATTAAACATCTATTTATTATTTATTTTAATGTATGTTAAATCGATCCTAGCTAGCGGGGAATGTTCTCATACATTTAAAGGTGCATTAGGCAACCCAGGCTCATTCTGAAAACGTAGTCCCGCGGACGTTTCTGGAGACAGCGGAATACGTCCCGGGGGGTACGTAAGGCCGCGTTTATTTTTTTCAAGCGAACGCTGCGGGGCGGTGTGACGCTGTTCCCTTTCGCGCTTGTCTTACCTCCTTGTGGAGGGCTTCCCCGCTGCAACCCGTTTGTCCACTCAGCTCAGCGTGTACGTCGGCAGGCTCGAGATGCGGAGAGGGGTCGACCACGGCGACCGGTTTCGAGTTCGGGGAAGAGCAGCTCCAGCAATCAGGTAAGACAAAAACAGAATCCCAAAAATTAAGTGAACGAGTTTCGTCACAGGGTGAGAACGCGGCGAAGTCCGAAAACGCGGTGGAATAAGAAAAAATTAAGGCTTTTATTTTTTTGGAAAGCTTTTGGGAACTGTTGCTCGGGTTTAGGGAAGCGAGCGGGCGGGCGGGCGGGTCGATCAGTAAAATTGGTTGGGTTCCGGGAAGGAGGAGGGCGAGTCAGCTGATTGGCTGGTCGCGCAGTCAATCATCCGGTCAGTCGAACAGCGACCTCTGGCGGGTTAACGCGAGAACAGTTCGCGCCCGCGAGAGGCGTCTGAGGTGCTAAAAAGCGTGCAACAGCGGCCTCTCGCAGATTCGCGAAAATAAAAACTGCAGCCGTACGTACCCGCCGGGATGTATTCCGCGGTCTCCAGAAACGTCCGCGGGACTACGTTTCCACATTGAGCCTGGGTTGGCATTAGGTGATCTGCCAAAATGTTAACCGGTTATACAGAGTTCAGGCTGCATGTTTTAGCCCCGATTTTGACTCGGCAACAGGTTTAAAGGGGTGGTCCAGAATGTAATTTTAAGCCTTGGTTGTGTTAATAAGATGCAAAGCAATGTGTGCTCATGTTTCACTTGAAGGAAATCATGTTATTTTTTTATAAATCTCACTTTGATTATACACGGCTACTCAGCTAACATGAAAACGACTGTCATATTTCCTAGTTCCTCTAAAAAGCCCGCCCTCAAGTGACTTTATTGATTTGTAT
Organism: Danio rerio; assembly: GCF_052040795.2. Classification (NCBI taxonomy): domain Eukaryota; kingdom Metazoa; phylum Chordata; class Actinopteri; order Cypriniformes; family Danionidae; genus Danio; species Danio rerio. The sequence goes on from NC_141023.1 coordinate 63,021,799, forward strand.
TATTTTTAAATCAATGCGTTACAGGAAGTCTAACAAACTATTAATTCCTGTGTACGTAAATATTAGTTAAGTACACTTAATATAAAGTGGGACCTTCATTTAAAAAAAAAAAAAAATAGAATAACTGAATTTGATGCATTGATTTGATTAATTTCGAAGTTTTTTTTTTCTTGTCTCTGTAGCATCAGTACTGAGTTTGGAGGAAAGGAGTCTCTAAACGTGCAGTTGATCTACTTTGGCTACACACTTTTGTCTGAGATACTTTCTCTGAACACCGCCTGTAAGCTGGACCTCTACAAGTTCCCCTTCGACACCCAGAGCTGCAATATAACACTTCAGTCTGCAGCGTATTCAAGTATTTGTGAAACCCATTACATTTATAGAACAAACATTTTAATAAAACAATGAATGGTTTGACTTTAAAGTAATATAATTTCTATCTTTATTCCCTTAGATATAGATCTGAAAATATTTATGCTGCATGATACAGGCGTTCTTACAAATTCTTCCAAGCAATCCTTTCAGTCCCAGGGGGAGTGGGAGCTCCTCAATATAAGTACAATCAAATCTAAATTCAGCCCTTGGTATAGCTACACAGATCAGCTGATATATCAGGTATGGAGCAAAGAATTTATCTGTATATAATAAAGTCTTTGAAACTTGTGAAAGTATATTGTGTGTGTGTGTGTATATGTATATATATATATATATATATATATATATATATATATATATATATATATATATATATATATAACACACACACACACACACACACACACACACACACACATATATATATATATATATATATATATATATATATATATATATATATATATATATATATTCAGTTATTTTACTTTTAAATTTAAACCAAACTTTAAACTTGATTGCTCTAAAATAAATCAAATGAAACATTTACTACAATAGTCTGGACTTTTTAAATGTGCAATTTAATGTTTTTTTTTTACCATAAAAAAGAATGAACACAGTATTTGTTTGTTGTTTAACACTTACTGTTAATACACTCTCTCTATATCAGATCACCATCAGAAGAAGACCTCTGCTGCATGTCATCAACATTATGCTACCAGTGTTTTCCTTCCTTGTGCTGGACGTGACCTCCTTCTTCATGGATGTAGACGGAGCAGACAAGCTGAGCTTTAAAGTGACTTTACTTCTGGCTATTTCTGTGCTGCTGCTGATTCTTAATGACACCCTGCCCTCAACGGCTGATAAAGTTCCTCTGATTGGTGAGTCAGTAGCCCCTTTCATTTAATTTTCTGTCAACGTTCTAATTTTCCAACATTACCTGTAAAATTCAATTCCTGTTTATTTGTATAGCATTTTTTCTCATGTAGATTGTGTCGAAGCAGCTTAGCATACTGTTGAAGTCAGAATTATTAGCCTTTGATTTTTTTTCTTTTTTAATATTTCCCAGAGCAATAAAATTTTCACAGTATATCCGATAATATTTTTTTCTTCTAGAGAAAGTCTTATTTGTTTTATTTCAGCTAGAATAAAAGCAGTTTTTAAATTTTTAAAAGCCATTTTAAGGACAAAATTATAAGCCCCTTTAAGCTATATATTTTTTTGATAGTCTACAGAACAAAACATCGTTATAGAATAGCTTGCCTAATTACCCTAACCTGCCTAGTTAACCTAATTAACCTAGTTAAGCATTTAAATGTCACTTTAAGCTTTATAGAAGTGTCTTGAAAAGTATGCAATCAAATATTATTCACTGTCATCATGGCAAAGATAAAATAAATCAATGATTAGAGATGAGTTATTAAAACTATTATGTTTAGAAATGTGTTAAAAAAAATCTCCCTGTTAAACAGAAATTGGGGGAAAAATTAAACAGGGAGGCGAATAATTCAGACTTTGACTGTGAATCTAATGTCCAGGTTTTAGAGTTTAAGTTCAGTTCAGTTTAGTTCAGTGTGGTTTGTTTCACTGCTGAAAGCTCAAAAACCGAAACGCAGCTCCACAACTCCCGATCCAAGCAACTGACAAAGTGAAGGGGAAAGAAACCTCAAGAGGAACTAGGCTCTGTTTGGCTTGACCATTATTGCCAGAATTCCACACTTATTGCAGCTATAAAAAAAAACCTTGAAATGCATTGTCTTGTCACATTAAAACCCCATTCAGATAAGATTTTGTAGGCAAACTTTACAATAAGGTTCATTAGTTAATGTTATTTAATGCCTTTACTAAGATGAACAAACAATGAACAATACATTTACTACTGTATTTGTTCATGTTAGTTAACGTTAGTTAATGAAAATACAGTAGTTCATTGTTAGTTTATGTTAACTCATGTTATCAAGCATGGACTTGGATGTTAATATTACATTAGTAAATGTTCAATTATGATTGATAAATGCTGTACAAGTGTTGTTCATGATTAGTTCATGTTAGTAAATGCATTAACTAATTAACCCTATTGTAAAGTGTTACCGATTTTGTTTTAATTTTGGCCCAATTAGCTTGATGTAGGATTTTGTGGGGATTCATAATTGGCAAATGCATGTTAATGCAAGACTTTATAGTTTTGTTTAGGTTTTTTTGTAGTCTGTCAAAGTGCTTGACCACTGATGCTTCACAGTGTCATGTCAGAAAGTCTCTTTCATCTTTTTTTTCCTGTCGTTCACCGTGAGCAACCTTTTTTTCAAAAAGCAACAAATGTACAATTTTTAAAGAGCCCCTATTTTGCATTAAAAAAAGGTAATACTTTGGTTTTGAGGTCTCCAACTTTAGGCTAATATGCATTCAAGATCAAAAACACTTTTATTGACTGATAACAGACATTTGTTTTTACCTAATTATCCCAGCGACTTTCATATGAATCGTTCAGCGATTCATTTGTTCCCAAACCCCTCCTCTGTGCGAAGCTAATCTGCACTGATAGAACTGATGACCCAGTCTATTGCGTTGGGTCGACTGCATTCAGCATGAGACAGAGAGAAACGCCCACTGTGGCAACAGTATGAAGTAGCAGAAAGTATGAGAGCCCAATGCAGGAATGCAATAAAGCAATGCATTTAAACACCAGCATATACTCTACTCTTATACTCATACTACTGTGACGGGTGGGTTTAGGGTTGGAGAAGTGTAGCCGATCATCTACTATGTAATGGACCTGGTCTAGTATGTCATCAAGCCATGAGCTGCAACAAGGACTGTCTCGAAGTGTTGCTATTAGTTGATATTAATGGATTGATATTAACAGTTGATATTAATGTGATCACTAAATGACGGAAGCACCATAATTTATGTAGCAGATGCAGAAAGGCCAGAACAACAAAAGATCCAATTGTGGAAAAAGTAAATTCTATAGGCTAATACATTTAGTTAATCTCTATGTCTAATCTTTATAGTACAGTAAAAATAAAACTCGGATGCATTTTACATGCTTCAGTCATACTGTGTTTGTGTTTTCTTGACAGGGATTTACTGCAGTGTGATTTTCAGTTTCATTGGTATCAGCATACTGGAGACCATCTTTGTGAATTTTCTGAAGGCTAGAGGAGCTGACAGTAGATCATCTGCATCAGCTGATGTTGCTGAACAAGATGGTAAGACTTAACGCCACCTATCCAGTTCCTTTTTCTGTCACAAACATTCCTCAGCTAGCAGACAAACATTGAATCAACAATAAAAAAAAGTTAAAATTTGACACTTTATTGATTTTATTTGATATGTTTGTTCCAGTTTGCACTCTTAAATGATGTATTTTTTTCCAATGATAAAAAAGACTCAAGAACACTTGGCAATGTTAAAGTTAATGTGATAATTAAAGGAAAATAACGTTAGCTTTTTTGAAAAAGGCTAATTTTACAAGTCTCCTAGGGTTAAACCGCTGACGTTAACCATTTTAAAACCATTTAGACAATTTCTTGTTCTGGCTTAACAACAACTTTTAGCTTAGCTCAGCATAATTCATTTAATCAATGAATTCATTAGCATTCCATTAAAAAAATGTGAAAAAATAGTTTAAATCAATTTCCTATTTCAAGCTCCAGGCCTCTGTAGATACATTGTGTAGTACAGAGCTTTATTTCTTCCCACTTTTTACTTTCTCCCCTGATCACATAGCTTAAATGTCCGGCCAGCTCTAGGAAGATTCCTGGTGGTTCCAAACATCTTCCACTTATGGATGATGGAGACCGCTGTGCTCATTGGAACTTTCAGAGCAGCAGAATTTTTTTCTGTAACCTTCCCCAGCCTTGCCAATCCTGTATCAAAGATCTACAGACAATTCCTGTGTCTTCATGCTTGGTTTGTGATTTGACATGCACTGTCAACCCTGGGACCTTATATAGACAGTGTATGTCAAAGCATGTCCAATCAGCTAAATTTACCACAGGTGAACTCCAACTAAACTGCTGAAACATCTCAAGAATGATCAGTGGAAACAGAATGTACCTGAGCTCAATTTAGAGCTTCATGGCAATGGCTGTAAATACTGATGTACATGTGATTTTTCAGGTTTTTTATTTTTAATTATTAGCGACAATTTCAAAAACTCTCTTTTTTTACATTGTCATTATAGGGTATTGTGTGTAGAATTTTGAGTAAATAAATGAATTGAATCTATTTTGTTATAAGGCTGTAAAATAAAAAAAATGTATGCTATGAATGCTTTCCAAATGCACTGTAAATCTTGAAAAATATCATGCATTTCTGATATTCTGAAATACTTTTGTCCAGTCTTGTTTTCATATTTATGATTATGTTTCTTTATGTAGCACCTTAGTTCTGCTGGACACAACATATCGTTCCACTGTAGGTCCACACATGTAGTGGAATGACAATAAGGCTCAAGTTAACTTGAAACATTTTAATATAAGAAATGCCGCAAAGTGCATGTGTTGGTACACCCCTTGGGCCTTATGTAGGAAGACTTGTGTTGAATTCATACTAAAACATTGCGTACACACAAAGCTGTAAATGTGTATGAAACACTGCGTACGCATATTCTCTTTGTACATCTGAATGAACGTGAAACTGAGCGCAACATGCACGAGTGCAAAACCCCTCCCTGCATCCTCCCCCGTATGAATATGCAAAGTCTGACAGAAATAAAGCCAAACAAGTTGGTAATAAGTGAATATGCTGATGCTGTTTTTAAAGTTGATCCTGAGCTGAGATTTTGAGAAATTGACTTTGTTTTAATTTGGCTTATTTTATTGCATCTCCCTATACTGGTGACTTTTTTTCTGTATGAGATGGTTCAGGCTCCTAAAATGTTTTTTTTTTCTTTTACAGATGGTGTCAGCGGTCCGCAGGTCAATCAAGACAGAAATCAGAACAGACAGTGTCAGACTTCATTGTGCTGGATGAGATTGGCAAGAATCACAGACATGCTATTCTTTATTCTCTACATAAGCTCCATTGCTGTATTTCTGACTATGATTGGGAGAGTTTGGTATGTCCTCTGATCACACATTAATGAAATAGCAAAAAAAAAAAAACGGAAATTTACCGTGTACAATAGAATTTAAATCAATCTTTGATTATCCATACATATGGTTGAAGTCAGAATTATTAGCCCCCCTTTGAATTTGTTTTTCTTTTTAAAATATTTCCCAAATGATGTTTGACAGAGCAAGGAAATTTTCACAGTATGTCTGATAATATTTTTTCTTCTGGAGAAAGTCTTATTTGTTTTATTTTGGCTAGAATAAAAGCAGTTTTTAATTTTTTAAAAGCCATTTTAAGGTCAGAATTGTTAGCCCATTTAAGCTATATATTTTACGATAGTCTACAGAACAAATTATCATTATACAATAACTTGCCTAATTACCCTAACCTGCCTAATTTACCTAATTAAGCCTTTAAATGTCACTTCAAGCTGTATATAGAAGTATCTTGAAAAATATCTAGTCCAATATTTTTTACTGTCATCATGGCAAAGATAAAATAAATCAGTTATTAGAGATGAGTTATTAAAACTATTGTGTTTTTAACTATAATGTGTTGAAATAATCTTCTCTCTGTTAAACAGAAATAAGAGAAAAAAATAAACAAGGGGGGCTAAATATTGAGGGGGGCTAATAATTCTGACTGTATATACAGTATATATAACAACTCAATTTAGCTGTTTCCTTTTTGATTCTGAGTAAGGGGGCCTATGAGCCTATATATCTTCAAATAAAAGGCACTATCATTAGCCGGTTTGCTATCTGTTTAGGAAAAGAGGTGGAGGGTGGAAATGTTAAATATATTTTTTACTTATTTTCAAAAGGTTACTTTACATTTATATATAAAGAGCTGTTATTTGTTGTTTAATAAAAAAAATTGAAATCATAATGTAGAAACACATTCAGGAGAGCATTAGCACAAACAATTGTAGCAATAAGCTAGAAGGAAAAAAGAGTAACACACTAAAAGAACAAATTTATGCAAAGCAATTTTCACGATTACCAGCGATTTAACCTTCATACATGTAGATAGCTGGAGAACATTCAAATTTACACTGACTACAATCTTGTCTCAATTTGAACTACAAGTCCTGTCATGCAACACACACACACACCTGCTTTAAGTCTCCATTGATTACACTCACACAGCTGATGCTGCTTAAGTACTGATTACACACTCATATATAGGGCTCACTTTGAGACACTCATTGCTTTTGTTAAACTCCATTGTGAACATTACGCCGTGTTTCTCTTTGTCTTGTTGTGTACTTATCTTTGCTTTGCTTTGTTTTCGTTGTCTTCTGCCTGCCTTTTGACCATCTGCCTGTTAATTGAGTTCGACCTTGGATTTGCTTGTGTGCATCTGTTTGCCCCTGTGTTGACCATTGCTTACCTGACCATCCTCATGATAACATTCTGTTTGTATCCACTCTCCCTTGTCAGTGTCCACTTCACATTACAAGTTACATGAAATTACATTAATTATTTAAATTAATTACAAAGTAATAAATGAATGAAATAACTGTGTTGATGCTTTTGACTGCTCTACTTCACCAGGTGGTTCAGTAAAATTCCTGCGCCAGCTGTTTAACTGAAATGTTTTGTTCATTGTACATTTTATTTGTATATTTCATGACATATATGATAATAAAGACGGTGGCACATGTGTGTGCAGTGAAATACATTTCTTTGTTTTCAAATGTCAGCATTTTTGCACTGTATAATACAGACTTACTGTTCCTCATTTGTACTCATCTTTTTGTGTGTTCTTCACAAACTATCAGGTATGAATATTTAGACATTTTCGATGCAGAGTGTCAAGCTACCCATCCTTACAGCTTTAAATAACTCACTGCTGTCTTTAAGAGGTAACATTTTAAGGCCCAATCCCAATTCTATTTTTGTATGCCTTCCCCTTCCCCTTAGCCCAGGGGTCGGCAACCCAAAATGTTGAAAGAGCCATATTGGACCAAAAAAGACAAAAAAAACAAATATGTCTGGAGCCGCAAAAAATGTAAAGCCTTATAATGAAGGAAACACATGCTGTATGTATCTAAATTAGCTATATTAGCCTACTATAAAAATGACTAAGTTGGCTACAAATACATAATGAGCCTTCATGATTAAATAGCCACTGAAATCAGGTGGTTGGTGTTTATTCCGTTCTCATTTAAACACTTCAGCACAGCCTCTGGTCTTTCAGTGGTATTAATTTGATCATTTCTTCTTGCGGCCCATCAGAGTTCACATACCTGCATAAAAGCGCATTGAATATCGGTCACATCACAGGCAATTGAGTATGCTGGCACTGAATTAATGTAATTGGTTTGCTGATCGTTGATGTTACCTGCCATTTTAATAGCCCTTTCCTTCACTGTCTTAGCGGAGAGAGGTATATCTTTAATTTTTTGTATTGTCTTGGTTTTGTTTTTGTCTGCAAATAGGTGTTCTAATATGTTGATGAATGACTCCTTCATGTAGTCACTATATCTGTGAACGGTTTTCCATACTTTATTATCTCCCAGTTTGTTTACAACAGCCACCTGCCTGGCATCCCGCCCTGCTGATAGAAACCTGTGTCACAGGCTATGACGCAAATCTTCGTTGACAGAAATGTTGAAATTAAATATTAATTCTACACACTTTTACAGCAGTTAAAAATGTTTGTCCTCCTAAAGAAATCATATTAAAACAAAAATATATATTGACCTCTACTATCATTTTCTATTTTCAAACATTTTTGAAAAAGCTCCAGGGAGCCACAAGGGCGGCGCTAAAGAGCCGCATGCGGCTCTAGAGCCACGGGTTGCTGACCCCTGCCTTAGCCCTTGCAACCGGGGGTAAAATTTAGCCCAAAGAATAGGGACAGCACCTGCACACGTCATCACATGTCATCGCAATCTCTTGCTTCATAAAACAGTAAACATGAACGCGGTTCTGAATATATTAAAACCTTTGTTTTGTTTGTTTGTCGTAAAAATTCGTAATAATGACAAAAAATACTAATTTGTGGATCTTCTTATTTCCGGGATAAACAATACTGCCGTTGTGGCTAATGTATTCTGGGAAATTTTCTTACCCTTGGTTTCGAGTGTGGTCCTGAAAAATCTTTGTTCGAAGGGCTATTCACCCCTTCCTCTTAGCCCTACGCCTTCAAGCTAAAGAGAATTGGGACACCCCTGCCCCTTGGCTTGAACACACAAAATGAGGGGTATGGGTAAGGGGAAGGGCTAAGGGTGTCACACAACCAGCGGTTCTCACGCGAACACTATGGACTACACTTTCGCCTTTCCCTGGACTACATATTCATACATGCTCTCCGATCACACTCACGCCTGCTCATTCATCTAGCTTGATTACACTCACCAGCTGAGCCTTGTCAGAAACTGATTACACACCCTTCTTAAGCCACTCATTGACCCACCCTGTTTGCAGAGTCTTGTTAGCTGTACCAGTAGCATTACGAAGCGTTTTCCCTGTCTTGTTTTCGTGTGTTTAGACCTTAGCCTTGTTTATCTGTGTTTTCCTGTTTAGCCCCCTGCCTTTCGACCTATTGCCTGTTTATATGACTACGATTCTGGATTTGTCTACACATACCCGTTTGTACCTGATTGATCTTTGCTTGCCTGACGCTGAATAAACCTGCATTGTGGATCTTACCTCCAGTTGTCTCTGTCACTCCCTCCCCGTCGTTACAAAGGGGTAGAGTTGGGATTGGGTCTAAGTCTGATATTTAATGATTGTTTATTATTTTGCTTCAAGATGTTACATTTTTGAGTAGACTCAAATGAAATGCATTGGAATGTGTCGTTTTTATGACTAGATGTTGCATATTGACAACAAACAAATATATGCATGTGTGTATTTATATATACATAATAAACATACACAGTACACATACAAATAATAAGTCAAAACAAACTTTTATTTTGGGGGCGATTAATTGCAATGAATTTTTGCTCATAAGCTTATTTAGTTGTTTGGGATGCAGTGACATGCAGTCAAACATTTTGCTGAACAGATCCACCACTTTTGATGGTAAAATTCTTTTATAAAAGTCATTGTGCTGCAGGTATTAGGGGGTTTGCTGAAGGTGCAGCTGTCGTGTAGTCAGGGGTTTGTATCTTTAATAAACTATGACAGTTTGTGTTAAATTCATATGAAACAGTCCCTTAAAAGTAACGTTGCATTTTTAGTTTCGGGCACAGGCATGCTTTGCACTCATACTACATTTGTACCATGCCAAAGCCCAACCGAACCATGCATGGGCCTGATTCGGAGCACTCACACTTGTCAAACAAACCAGGAAACGTGTCTAGATGTCGGGGTTGAGGTGTCTGTATAACACAGGTAACTGTACTATGCACATGGTTTCAGGCAGCTGCTGCGATCGGATGCTATTCCAAAGTCGCCGATCCAGAGGTGTTACAGACTGTAGAAAAAAGCTCAGAAATAGGAGTTGGGGGATGGGGTGAATGAAATTACAGGAGAAATACAAAACGGGAGAGTGTCTGCAGATGGGTCTGAAATATGGGAAAAACGTGAGTGTTTACAGGTATGCTTTGTGAGCATTTATACTTTCGCATTCTGTCCATGTTGCTCTGAACTAGCACATCCAAAACATCTGTAAGCAGTGGGAATTCTGTTCTACCTTTTTTTCAGGGTGTTTTAAATTTACAATTTGATTTTAAATTTGAGCGACTGTATGCTACTGTAACAGTAACTCAAACTAACTTTTATGCAAGAAAGAAAAAGGCAAGAACAGGCAAACATTCAATAACTTTAATCATGAAATTCACTAAAAACAAAGGTACTTATTAAGAACCCCTCTGTGGGAACACTATCTAGCCGACCAATCCAATAGTATCTGAATGCAGCCTTAGGATGCTTGCTTGGAGATGCAATGATAGACAGAATGCATTCAGTGGAGCTAGTGACATCACTGTGAGGGGTGGGGTTAGGTGAGTGCATTAAAAGTTTTGGACGTAGCTCTGATTGCATCTGCATTGAGTCTGCAGCCAGACCCCTCTCGACCAATAACAGATCTTGTGCTCTGTATGCTTGTAGTTACTTTATTTGTGAGGTGTGCATCAGGGTATGGCGAAGGTTATGCAACTGTAGGAAGACTACAGTGGGGACTTGATTGTGAAATATACAGTAAATTGGCCTTAATTATTCTGCATTTCTACATGCAGTATAGTAATAATGCAATTACAACCAATAATCCTTCTGAAGTACTCTGAGTAAATAAACGATGAGTCAAAGTTTGTATTAAATGCATGGAATGGCACACAAGACACCACTTATGAAATCCAATGTTTCCCGAGCCCAGACAGAAACGCAATAATGGTGATTATGTATAGAATAAAGAAGGCCACGTCTGTGATTCTTGCCACTCCGACCCAGTGCAATGAAAAATTCATCTCATTCTCATCTCTGACCGAATCTGGAAGACTATCTAGAGAGGAAATACAAAACAAGACACAGGTAAACGTTACTTTTAGTGTACCCTGAATCACATGCATATCTGTTGAATCTTCGTTAAAGAGAGGGTAGTTTTCATTCTTACCGTCTCGTCCAGTAACAGCAGCTGTTGTTTCCATTAATGCAGCCGATCTCCTCTGAGCTCCTTTAGCCATCAAATAATTTACAAGGATTGTCTCCAGAATACTGATGCCAATGAGGCTGAAAATCACACTGCAGTAAACCCCTGTCAAGACAGCAAAAGGCTTGGTTGGAAAAGGCTGAGTTGAGGGGTCCGAGAGGTCAAAGGTTTAACTGGGGCTGGCAATTCAAGAGGCTTGATTTGAGCCTCATATACAAAAGGCAAACCGTTACACAAACAGGAGATGTGATAGGCTGGACAGTAACTGGCAGGACTTGGAGCATGACATGAGATAGCAGGGCTTTGGGCTGGGCAGGAGCAGACAGGGCTTGATTCAAGACTAGAGCCAGTGGAGTAGACAAGGCAAAGTGCTCGGGCAGCATAACTTGTCCAGTTCAATCTTGGTCCTATCCTGTATCCTGCTTTGGTGTCATGGATGGGTAAAGAGCATGAGACTGATCCCTGAAAGATTCCATTAAAAGACCAGTCTCTGCATTGATCCCGTGGGTTAGCCTACTCAGACATGCAGCTTCTTCATGAAGGACGACTAGCGTTCTCAAGCCTTCTGCACCTAGACTTGCTCTGCTCAAGGCATTTAGTCAGAGGAGAACAGGTCCTGCTGAGCCTGGATTGTTTCTAGGTTTTTCCTTTCACGTTCACTTGGTGAAGTTTGTTCCTCACCCCTGTCACCACTGGCTTGCTTGGTTTGGGACTTGTAGAGCTGCGCATTGTGTTCTGACACAATCTACATTGTGAAAAGCTCTATAGAAATAAATATGAATTGAATTGAAAGACTGAATACAGCAATATGCTCTTGAACTGAATTTGGCTCTGGGGTCGAATCTAGTCAAGACTGCACTCCAGGGCTGGAATGGACTGTGCTTATCTGCTATTTTTTTGGGGATGAACTGGACAGTCTGTTCCAGCTCCTTCACAACTCAGGCAACTGATTCGCAACAGGAATTACATTGTACATTGCTGTGGCTACAGATGTTGTGCCTTAGTTTTGATGGGTAGTTAGTAAAGCATGCCAGATCAGAGTAATTCCTTGAGGAAAGATTCTACCTGGTCTAGTACTGGTCATGATGTCCAAGAATAGTAATGGTATTTACATTTACTCATCCAATTTAGAGCAGACAGACTAGCAGCCAGCCATTTGCTGCAACCATCAGGAGGGATGTGTGGATTAGTTGCCTTGCTTAGCGGCATCTTAATTGTGGCCAGTGGTGGAAGAGAATGCTGTTCCTTTCCTCCCAGCATCTAAAACTCCTTAAAGGAATAAAAAACACCCACAGACTCTTGGTAATGTGGCTAATTCTGGAGGAGATGCACAAATTGTAAGGTTATCTTTTAAGTCCAAGTCTTTTAAGTTAAAGTATATACTTTGTGAAGTTTTAGAAATCGAAACTAATTTCGAAAGGATCACGTTATTATGATTGAACATGGCTGGTTCTGCATTAACTATGCATGACCCACCAATTAGACGATTCCTAGCCCATTATAAAGAGACAGGTTTTCTCACTGCAGTCATCTTCCAATTGAAGAATCTTCCCTTCCACCCCTACTCATTCACCCTTTTCCATCATAGGGCGGCATGGTGGTCCAGTCATTAACACTGTTGCCTCACAGCAAGAACGTCATCGGTTCTAGTCCTTTAACAGGCCAGCTGTCGTTTCTGTGCAAAGTTAGCAAAAAAATGGGGGTAGTCTCGAGACCTACCTGATCTCTGAGCTCCCCTCTCACCCTGCAAACAGGAGGGAGCCCAGGGCTCAAGGATCTTTGAGCTCAGGGCTTTCTCCCGGGACAGCATGTCAAACTTGCTTTATAATCAATCATCAGCTAAGTGTGAACTCTTGAAATATAGTTTGGTTCTGTTACACATGGTCAGGATTAGGAACTCCCACCCCATTAGTCTTTTAATTAATAAATTGTGATGATGAGCGTGTCCAACCAAGTCAAACTCACCAATCAGAGGAATTCTGTCAGCCGTAGAGGGCAGTGTGTCATTAAGCATCAGAAGCAGTACAGAAATAGCCAGAAGTAAAGTGACTTTAAAGCTCAGCTTGTCTGCTCCGTCTGCTTCTATGAAGAATGAGGCCACATCCAGCACAATGAAGAAGAACACAGGTATGATAATGTTGATAACATACAGCAAAGGTCTCCTCTTGATGGTGATCTGGCATGTAAACAGAAAAAAATATATATCAGTAAAGTAATTCTGAAATCCATGAATGCTACAGGAAAGGAAGTATACCATGCTTGTGACACAATCCAGCTTTAAGCACTTTCTTTACATGTTCATATTTTAAAGAAACGATTTATCGCAATGATTCTTGTCTATTGTGTCTCAACAAGTCAGTTTAAATCATTGATTTTGAACTAAGAAGATTTTGAATGAGGCAGGATTTTAATGACACAATGGTTCATGACATGAGCGCCCAGCTGTCATTACCAAAAACTAAAAGTTACCTTACATAGAGACCATTAAGTGGTTTAATTGAGTGTTCAATATGATACACACCCACTGTTTTCAACCAAAATCACTGATGAGAATGTTTCTGGAACCTTGGAAACAAATTGTCAGTTTTTAGCGCACGTGCTTGTTTTGTGCCTGTTGTTGACTCAGCCGTATCGCAAGCTGGTGTAGCCAGTAGGGAAGAGGAATGTTTATTTTAATGATAATATTTGTGAATGAACTTCCCAAAACTAAAAACAAGTAATTTATGTATCATATGCCTCCTAGGCGTAGGAACCTTATTTTGGCATTTGTTTAAGTGGGACCGAAATTAGTGTTGCACGCTTTGCTCGCGGAGAGTGTGGCATGCACTAAATGGGCTCTATGCACGGCGGCGCGTGACGCATTTCCGGTAAAATTTAAGACCCCGAGCCTACTTCCGCCGATCGTACAGTACAGTGCTACAACAGGAGCGCTACTGATAAAAACGAGTAATGTTTTGGACAGTTGTCTTAATGTTTTACGCCATTATAGCCCACTTATATATGTTTATGTCAGCTACATAAATATGACACCTAAACGTTTAAAAGTGTCATTTCAAAGACGTGAGAACAGTACTTGTAGATACCACTGCTGTGTTCAGCAATGCACAGCGTCAAAAATTGAACTCTTACCTTAGTTTCCACACGTTTCCAAAAGACAAAGTCGTGCAGAAGAGGTGGGTTGGTGATATTTAACGTGAGAATTTTACAGAAACAGAAAAAAACAAGAGTGTAGCTGACAATTTCAGTCTAGAAAACTGATCGAGGCTCGAGTGCCAACCGGATGCAGACATTTAAAGAAAGGAGCTTTTATGGCAAATAATAGTTTATTTTCATTGCCTTTGAAGTAAAAAAAAAAAATGAACATTAACATACATAAACATTTCTTAAGCTACTTTCTAAGTGCAATTTTTTTATTCAGAATAAAGACCTTTATTTTATTCACTGTACATATTAAATATAATTCACTGTATGTAATTTGAAATAAAAATTGTCAAAAAAATTTAACATTTTGAAAAAAATATTTTATTCAGATGAACAGAAAAAAAATGACATTGAATCAGTTGTTTTCTTCAATCAGGTGCTTCTTCTGTAACTTGTGCATAGAGAGGTATTTGGGCTTATACATATTAAATAAATAAATAAATCACCCCTCTGTTTCATGGAACTTTACACATAATTGATCCATTCCAAACAATTGTTCATGTGACAACACACATTACACATTTCAGAGTAATGGGCTGTCTGGAAAAGCAAAGCAACCAAATGTTTGCATATCCCACTCTCAGCCACACAAGAGCAGGAGCTATTAACTAGCAGACGATGGCATGGATCTTCTGACGGATGTCCACTCCAGGATGGAGTAACACATAAAATTTTCTAGCTCTGAATCTCATAATGTTACCTAGAAAACAGAAACGAGAATATTAATAGGTTTTTAAAGAGAGTCATTAAAGGCAGTTCACTCAAAACTGAAAATTCTATTTCCTCATCCTTCACTTGTTCCAAACCTGTTTGAGTTTCTTTCTGATGTTTAACACAAACAAAAATACTTTGAAGAAAGCTGGAAACTTGCAACCACTGATATTCATAGTAGTTCTTTTTCATACTATGGAAGTCGATGGTTACAGGTTTTCAGCTTTTTTCAAAATATCTTCTTTTTAAAGGCATCTGCAGCAATATCATCAGATTAAACTACACAGTAAATCATTAATTTAAATTATTTAAAAGTAGCTCCCTTTAGTCACACTTTAAAATAAGGTTTCATTAATTAATGTATTTGCTCACTATTAAAATAACTATTTAATATCTAACATTGTTAAACTAATTTACTAATGAATAAAAATCCAAAGTCATGCTTGTTAACATTAGCTATTACATTGTGAGTTAACAAGCACAATGAATAAGCATTTGTTCATTAATGTAAAAAAATAATAAATATTGAAATAGACAAATTGTTGATGTGAAATTAACTAATGACACCTTATTGTTTTGGGTCACCCTCCCATTTAATTACAATGTTATCGACTAAATAGAAAGCATGCTATCTACAGGGTTACACTGCATCTGTCATCTCCACTGTTTCAGCAATAAATTTCAGCATTGACACAGTGCTATTTGTCTGTTGTGGATGGAACGGCATTGTATTATTTTATTCCTAATATATCTTGCTCAATAATCATGCTTACAAGCTAAGACAGCATCTGTGTTTCTGTAATTATCCGAACTGAACAGTGGTGGTCACTTTAGAACAGTAAAAGTATGAATGGGACAGAACTTCACATGTATGCTGTCCTACTCTCAGCTGGTGAGGAGACTTCGATTTCTTCATAGATCTGTCGGTAGTAATGAGCTCTCACTGAGATCTTATTCCTGCCCTGTTTTTACCTGACACTTTGACACAGAATTACGTACACATATGATTATTTTTACTTACGTGATAAAGATGCAGATGGACGGATCGTAAGAGTATTAACGATAAAGTTACCTTCATAATTGCAAAGGTAGGAAGATGCATACAACTTGAAACCCTTCTCAAGCTTTGCTCTGCGGTGTTGTAGAGCACATCCGGACAATCATTTGCACATCGTTGACCATAATTTACTCGCAAACAGCGAGTAAATATTGACGACTCTGCCATAATACTGTTTACCTCCGCTTAAAATCACCCAGACCGGAAGCTGGACCGCGGCCTTAGACAAAACGCGGAAGTAATGCGTGCATATAGCCCATTCCAGGGGTTTCATTACCACGACGTAAAATGGGCGTGGCTATGTCGGTGTTTGGGAAACGCCCCCTTAAAAAAAAAACAATACTGAGAGGTCACTGATCATGCGCAGTACAGGTTCTTTTTTAGCGCGGTCATTTCAAACAGGATGATTATGGATAAAGAACCTACCGCGGTGGATAACGAAGGAAAAAAACAATCATACAGGTTATTTTTTTGTTGTTATAATGTTATATTTTAAAGATTTCATTAGCAAGAACAGCTGACCTCGTTTTAATCCGTTTTACTGTCTCTGGGCTTTTGTACTTCCATTTTAAACCAAATAATAATGGTTGTGGTAAGGTTAACCGTGTTTTTGTAGTTTAAAATATGGTATTCAGTCATGTTTAAACAAATAAATACCACATTTTCTGTAATAAATCGTGGTTAATTTTTCTTTCTCAATCTTAGTTAATTAACATAACTCATATTTATTTTCTATTTTTATTTAAAGTCATCATACACAAAACAACTGGGATCAGGACAGGTATCTGATGTCAATTAATATAAAAGTGATCATACATGAAACACCTGGGATCAGGACAGGTATCTGATGTTACTGTATATAAAAGTGATCATACATGAAACCCCTGGGATCAGGACAGGTATCTGATGTTACTGTATATAATATAAAAGTGATCATACATGAAACACCTGGGATCAGGACAGGTATCTGATGTCAACTAATATAAAAGTGATCATACATGTAACCCCTGGGATCAGGACAGGTATCTGATGTTACTGTATATAAAAGTGATCATACATGAAACCCCTGGCATCAGGACAGGTATCTGATGTTAACTAATATAAAAGTAATTATACATGAAACCCCTGGCATCAGGACAGGTATCTGATGCTACTGTATATGATATATAAAGTATTTGACACAAAAGCCGTAGGATCGGGACAGGTATCTTAAGTTATAACAGTATTAATGTAATCTGAGAGGTATCTTAAGATAATTTGTTTAATATAACATACACTGACTTCACATGAAACACCTGCGATCAGGACAGCTATTTAGTACTGCATATAAAAGGCATTTGACACGAAACCCCTGCGAATACGTACAGGTATCTGAATCTAACGGCTGTTTTCACAATCTGCGCATGATCCGTGACCTATGCAAATTCACAGATAGGCCACGCCCACCCGATGACGTAGTAGCGGTTACGCTGTACTGAAACCCCTGGAAAAAAGTGCCTGCCCGGAGAGTGTGGGAGAGTTGCGTCAGCCTCAGTAGGAGTCCAGACGCTGACGGGGAAAGACGTGCAAAAGTTTCTCCTGCACTTGTGTTTCTATTGGTATGTTTAATATAGTCTGTTTGATTGAAGTTTATATAATGTTGCATAAAATATGTTTAGGATCGTTTTTTATTCAATCAGTTTATAATCTTGAGATAATTCTGAGATTTATGTGAGTATAATATTGTGCACAGTGTGTGTGAGAGAAGAAGAAAGCATGAGGTTTATTTCTGATTGGGTGTCCCATGTGTTTCAGGTATGTTTCATGTTAAAGGGTCACGAAACACCAAAACACATTTTTTGAGCTGTTTACAGTCGTATATGTGTCCCACACTGCTAAAAACACTATTAGGACACCTATATTTCACTAAAAAGTGTAAATTGGTTGTTTTTGCGTTATTTCAAGCAAATTCGTACTTCCTGTTTGAAACGAATTTTTGAAGCTGCGTCACGGTCATGACATAATAGCGTTGTATTCCAGCGTGCAGACTGGGCGTCTGTGCCAGAGTGTGCCTTATTACGTCTTACAGTGTGATGCATTAATGCATGAGTAAGGCTTGGTTCAAACCAATCAGCGCGCTCTATTGTGCAACTTCATTAATATTCATTAGTGTCACCGTCTTTACACCACAGAGACGCCACGTTGTGTTGGCAAAACAAGCGTGAAGTGTTGCTTTTACAGTTTGCTGCCATTAAGTTTCGTTTTCATTTTCTCTCTGTGAGAGCTCAGCTGGATCACGTGTGGATTACAGTGTACGCGACGCTCGACAACAATAACTTGCGTGTCTAAGGGGGATTATTGTTTACCTGAGAGCTGTTCTCATCTGCAAATGCTGAAATCCGGATTCCGGATGTAGTCTTCTCTTCATAAAGACGCGGCTCTAGTTGCTGGTGATTGTCCTGTCTCTACAGATTTGGTAAGTGAGCGACCAGTGCTCTTTGTATATTCAGTTTGTTCGTATCAAATAAGTTAACTATTGCATTGAGTGCAAACATGTTAGCACCGCATTTTGTGACCGGAATAACACACGCGGATTTCGGACGCTACCTGCCGTGTGCATCTAAGTTTCCGGGAAATGCGGAGTTTTTTTTCTGTCATTCGCCGTGCGGTATCAAACATTGCATGAAAAATACACGCTTAGAGCAGTTCCTCGAATCAAATATCTCGTTTGTCGCGAGGGGCATGAATGAATTCCCTGAATGAAAGAGCCAAACTGCAGTTAAAGTCCGACATTTAATAATTTGGCAAATAATTCGACTACAGATGTCCATGTAGGTTAAACACCATCCCTTTCTCCTGTGTATTTTGACTGACACTCGCGCGTGCCCAAATAGACACTCCCACACCCTCCCACTTTAGTTCCTCCGACACTCCCCCCTAAACAGAGCTGGACACCCCCACTTTTCTGACTTTTTCCAAAGAAGAGGTGTGAAAACACCCTGCTGAAACGAGGGGGTTTCATGGCCCTTTAATTCAGATTGTAAAACTGTTATGTGTGAATCTATTTATACTGCTTTTATCATTCTAATTGTTCTCAAAAATTAACAATTGACTATCTGAATCTAAATTGTGCTTTTATGTCATGGTATATTGCATAGTGAATAAGCCTAATTGTTTGAAAACATATATATAACATATATATGCGTGGAGAGAGTTTCTGATTGAGTGTCCCATGTGTCTTAGGGACCAACAAAAAGATGATGCAGAGCTGTCCTGCTGTTTCCAGTGTGATTGTTTGTTATGTACAGATTGGGATCTGCTACTTAAAACTGGTGCCGTGACCCGGATGGGAGTGAGGTTTAGGGGGTGAGTGTAACAGAGGCCAGCTAGTATGTGCTGTGCAGGTAAACCCCACTCCTCTGACCTCTAAAGTTGCTCTGGTGACAGACTCTAGAGGCTATGGTCTTTAGCCTCCTTGTTAGAGCAACCAACTCCCATGCGGAAGGTCACCGGTTTGAAACCAGCTCGGAGCGGGTTGGTTAGCGTAGGACCGGTGGCGTTACGTTATGTACAGATTGGGATCTGCAAAAGGTTTGTTTCAAAGGATGGCCAGACAAATTTTAATATCTGGGTAGCCTGTGCTCCTTACTTGATATACCAGGACATCCTGTAAATCTCCTAGAACAGTCGCATGAGCCTTGGAAGTGTTGATTAAGAGGAGTTCCCACTCTCCCTGGGCTGCAAGTAGATTCTTGGAATCCTGAGTAATATTTTGTGCTTTAGACAACGGATCAATCGTGAGCTCCTTATCTGTCCAAAAACAAGAAACAAGCGATCAAATACTTGGTTAAAACTCTCACATGGTTAAACACCATTAATAAAAAATGATTTATCTTGTCATATTTTGTATATGTACTTGTGTGCACTGCTGATTGAAATGTTATATTGCAGATTTGGGTGTCGAAGGGAAATTTGTACAAGTCCATCCTGCAAGCCGTGGTCAGAGTTAAAATATCAATGGAGACTGAAAACTCCCACATTTGCAACTGCACATACGGAGACGGTGTTGTTCCATAGTCTGTCTTGATGCTAAACAAACAACAATGCCATACAGATTATTATGACTTGCCACTCTTCAATGCAATGATCACATCTGAAAAGTGTTTTAATAACATTTCTAGTTCTCAATAAATGTTACTAAGGACTTCCGATTAAGCAAAGTTGTGTACATATGATGTCATTTATGACATTGTATGCCTCCTGAGGCAAACCTGCCAACACCCTTGTGTTTCCCAAGAGTTTCTCGTATTTCACACTCATTTCAGACCTCTTTTACACACAACTCCCATCATTTTTATGGCTGAATCGTTACAAAAAACTTTTTGTTTAATGATGCTCTGCTGAGATTTTGAGAGACTGAATGTTTTTTTAGTTGAGTTCATCAACAGCTGTGACTGAAGAAAAAAAAGACATCATATACACTTTCATGTCCCTAAATATGTCTAATAGACTGCGTTTGGACACAACTTTGCTTTGGGCAGTTCCCCTTCTTTTACCTATCACTTGCCTCTATTCAACAATGAAAGTGAGAGGGGTTAAAAATTTATAATATAATTTGCCATTTCCTACCTTTCTTTAATAAGAATATCAGGAGTCCAAAACATTTCTTTACTTGCTTGAAATCTTGTGATTCCACATTGTTTGGAGTACATCCACAATGGAATGCCATTGTACCAAGCCTGCAAATGCATAAATAATAATTTCAGAATTATTATATTTTATTGTCACAGTTATTAGCTGGAGTACCAACCAGGCTTAATAGAGGGCACTCCAGCTATATGTACTGTCCACCATGCACTACATAAAACAACAGGAGTGTCAGAGTTCTGTCACAAAGCTAAGTATTAATCAGAAAGAAAAGACAGAACCCTGACAGTATTTTCAGAACCCTGACAGTCTTGCAGTACATTTCTGTACATTTTACAGCATATAAATGAGTTTTTACACAAATATCCTGTACATTATACTGTTTTGTTTTTAATCAAATAATTCTGGCAACCAGAGCTGACAGTTTAATTTTTTTACAGTGTATAAAAACAATTTATTTATTTCTTTTTTTTTTTTTTGTGGGCCGTGTGGACATTTGGATTGTAAAGTCAAATGTAAATGTTAATCTGATCATATTTAACAAAGTAAAATAGGCATTTTAAAACACTTACAGTCATCATTTTGACCTGTGTTGAGAGGCTTTGGGCCTTTTCATTCTGTAGATAAATAGTGTGAAATTATGAGTAATAAAAGTGTCAAATGATGATACTTCTTGACACATCATTAATAGGTTTAACAAGATATGTCAAGCTGGATACATACCACAGCTGCGATGGAGGTTACATACATGTCCACAAAAACAAATGAAGGATAGCCATCAATAAAGGGCCGCTTGTAGGTCTCCTTGCTGTTTGTAAAATTTAGGATAAATTCATATATGGTTGTGTAAGATTCACGGTAAATTTCCGGATGACCATTGCAGTCCATATCAGCATACAGTTCTGTTTCTGACACGTTGAGGGTTTCTGTCACACAAGAGAATATTCTTAAGCAACCAGTCAGCAAACATTTGAAAATGTACTCTATAAGACCTGTATTATTAATTGACAACTCTTACACACACTCTCACACACACACACACACACACACACACACACAGAGAGAGAATTATTAGCCTCCCTTGAGTTATAAGTGAGTTTTTCCTCAAATCAAGCAAAATAATCTGCCAATGGGGTAAGCAAAATAATCGTGTTTTTCGATTTGCGATAAGATTATTTTGCTTACCCTATTGGCAGATTATTTAGCTTGATTTAAGGAAAAACTCACTTCATTTTGGCATATTATTTCTTAAAACAAGACAATATGTTTTGCTTGTCTAGAAAATGCTTCTTGATTTAAGAACTTTTAGATATTTGGACTAGAAACAAGACAAAAAATCTAAGTAAGAAAAGCATTTTTTGCAGTGTAAGAGAAATAAATGGATGATTAAAGAAGATACAGACTAGAAACAAGTCAAAATAGCTATGCTTTAGTAAAGAAAAACCTGTTATAACACTTATTACAAGCAGTGTATTTAGTCTTACATTCTGTCTTAAACTGAGTCAAACCTTCAAACTTGAAACAGTGTTAATGTATGAATTAAATCAGGATCACACTTGTACAAATGTGTACAAACCACTTTAAAAACAAATCTTAAATCTTAAATTTAATCAGGTCACTAACACTTCAGATTAAAGTATTACCAACTTTACAGCACGTGTGTATTGCTCAATGCATGAACCACTTTTAACTGAACAGCTTTAATTAAATAATATTAAAAAAGCACTTACCAGCTGTGGAAAAAAGTAAAATAAGCCAATGTAGGTACATGGTGAACAGGTACGAGCAGGTTAAGCTTTTGACCATAATGATATTCTCTTCAACATGGACTGGTCAAAAGGTCATATTTATGGGCTGCGGGTTAAAAACAGGCCCAACATCCCCCAGTATATGCTTATTTACTTAAAATGTAGGCCAAAGTTCAAAACAATTAGAATGACAAAGAAACTTAAGGATGTCTACTGTGATGGCACTGTGCTTTAAATATTATAATGACTCTCAAGTTTGGTGTAAATATAGAATAAAGAAATGACACAAACATAATGCTGAACAGCTAGAGGGCAATGTGGCTTTCACATTATGACAGTGATATTTGATATTCTTTCTGTTTGTTTTTGTGATTATTTCTGTATTTTTGCCTTGAGCATTTGAAGGGGGTGTTTCTGCAATGTTTGAATAAAATAATCCCAACATTTAAGAATAGAAAAACACTTTGCCAAGGTGTTTACCTGCTAATCTTTTTTTTATATATAACATGCAGGCAATGAACAACCAGCATGAGAAATGAAGAGTCAGTAGTAAAGAAGTGTCAGAAGTCAGTAACACAGCCTCTGTCCTTGTGAATGCATTTTTTATCATTAAAACACTTTATCTGAAGGTGCAAACCTGAGGAAAATTCAGCATTAACCCTCCTGTCATGTTCCCATCTCACCCCTTACTTTAGTGTTCCCGGTCAAAATTAACCGGTCTGTTTTTACTGCTTTTAAATTAGCACGAAAAACTTTTTAATCAACATTCTTTAACTGTGAACAATGCCTTAAAGTAGTGTTTAACATGAATTTATAGAATTAAACATAAAATAACTGCAGTGAAAATACAAATGTATTACAAAATGAACAATAGAAGACAGAAATCAAAGGTCTGACCAAAGAAATTGAAATTTTAATCCATCTGAATGATTTATCAACCAGCAAAGCACAAACAAACTATATCCTTTCCTGTGTATTGAGTGCTCAAATTTTCATTTAGTCATTCAATTGCACTATATTAGTGTGCTAATGTAGGGAATAGTAAATAAGGGTATAGACGGTGATTGAGGGCACAGCACTAGCAGTAGTTATACTCTGGCCAATTTTAAGTGAGATGCTAATGGTCTAATCCAATAAAAAAAATATATATATGTTAAGCTAAGCTAAAAGTGCTGCTAGACCCAGACGTTGGAATGAATTTGTACAGTCTGATGAGTGAATATAGTCTGGAAACCCATTCATTACCTATGGCGGTCACTTTTGACCGGGAACACCACAGGTGTAACAAAGTTGATTAAAACACTCAAAATTCAATGAAAAATTGATCATCACTTTTATATGTTTAAGTGCATAATGTGGAGGATATAATAAGGTCTTGAAGTAATCAGATATAAAACACAATATTTACAAGTGTTTTAAGAACGCAGCAACACGAATGGTGTTTAATGAACCTAAAAGAGCACGTCACTCCGCTGCTCATCCGTTTGCACTGGCTGCCAGTTGCTGCTCGCATAAAATTCAAAGCTCTGTTGTTTGCCTACAAAACGACTTCTGGCTTTGCTCCTTCTTATCTGCTCTCACTTCTGCAGATCTATGTGCCCTCCAGAAACTTGCGTTCTGTGAATGAACGTCGCCTCGTGGTTCCATCCCAAAGAGGGAAGAAATCACTTTCCCGAACGCCCGCGCTCAATCTGCCCAGTTGGTGGAATGAACTCCCTAACTGCATCAGAACGGCAGGGTCTTTCGCTGTCTTCAAGAAACGACTAAAAACTCAACTATTTAGTCTTCACTTCCTAATCTGCAATTGCCAATATACCACTAACTGTACCCAAAAAAATAATTAAATAAATAAATTTACTAATGCTTTCCTTCTTAGACTTTACAGACCTGAAACTTGCCTACAGCACTTTTTCATTGTTGCTCTTATAGTTGTGTAAAATGCTTCCTTATCCTCATTTGTAAGTCGTTTTGGATAAAAGCGTCTGCTAAATGACTAAATGTAAATGTAAGTTGTAAATCGGTAAGATTTGACACAAACACGACAGGAAGGTTAAGTTTCAACCTTCTCACTGTTAATTCGATGTTTTTTTTTTTCAACAATGAGCTGTGATCTGCACTGTCAACCCAACTAGTTGACTGTAATAGAAAACTGCTTAAACCACTTAAGTTTTTACACAAGGAGAATCTAAACAGCCATTGTTAAATTAACTAAGCAAACATGTCCTAACTAAGTCTTTTAGATGCATTTAAGGATGTTGTAATGATGTCCTTTGAGGATGCAGAATAATGTCTTTTAGTTAAGTTTATACGTCTTACACGTCACTTCCGGTGTGTGGTACATTCCAACACAATCTCACGGCAATTCGTAACTTTTTCATTTAGTGGCTAATTCGTACAAATTCGTACGATCTAATTCATACATTTTAGTACGATTTGTATATCCCCCAATGACGGTTGGGTTTAGGGGTGGGGTTAGGTGCCACGCCTCCTTTTTAAAATCGTACATTTTCTTACGACTGAACTCGTACGAATTTGTACGAATTAGCCACTAAACTGCCAAAACGTAAAATACTTACGTTTTCTCGTGAGATCAGGCTGTACATTCCCTTTCCGTAAGGAATCTGTAATTGTAAATTTGTTTCAGGAATTGTAAAAGTGTTTTGCGTCTTCTTAATTTTTTTCTAAAATGTAAATTTGTTTCGTCCTAGGTAAAATCGTTTTTCCTATGTAATTGTGTCTGATGATAGGTAAAAATGTTTTTCAAAATGTAAATTTGCCTCGAGCTTTGTGAAAATGTTTTACACTTTGTAATGTTGTTTTGCACTTCCCGCCGACCGTACTAAATGGATGTTGCTGCTGGCTACCTTCTAAGAAAAAAGGGTACTACCAAGAATGCATTGTTTACCAGAATAATTCTGCTTTGGTGAACGAAAAAAAAAATGTTTGAACACATCTGCCTATGATTCTTAATCACAAAGGCATGATATGAACAACAAACATTTTAAGTGGTGCATGCCCTGTCCCTGAGCAATATCATCTCATATTGCAAGTGGATTTGAATGGTTCCTCAGAGGATTGTGTTTAAAGTTTAGCTGTATGTTTGCACAAACTATTAGACTATTTATTTTATTAGGGTATAATTTCCTGTAGCTCAGCTGTATGTTTACGAGAGCAATAAAAATAAAGCATAATCCAGCCTTATTGATTATCAATGAAGATATTTGGATGTGAATGTGTGGATGTTTGCATGTTTCTCTCATGGAGTATAAATATGACTGAAGGACAGTTCAGGAGTGAATCTTCATTTGTCTGAGATGGAGTTTTCTCTCTTCACTACACATCTACACTGGCTACTGCTATTTCTTGCCTCAAGAGGTAAATATTGTTTAAATATTGCATTTGTGATCGTTTGTCAACAGTGTTTATTACATTAGATGAACAAACAATGAGCAATGAAACCATATGAAGAACGGACCCCTGGACTCTTTGCAGTCTAATTACTCCCTGATGTTGTTGTTAACACCTGTGGAAGGATGGTATGCTTGTAAGATAGGTTTCTTCAGTTTGTTGTTGTTTCTTTGATTGTTAGCAGTTAGACAGAGGATACCAATTGTGTCAGCTGTGTTCTTGCATCCTAAAACGGTTGGAATCATTTTAGTCACAAGAGTCTCAGCTTTCAAAATTTATGTTAAACGTTTGGTCTTTGTTGAAGAGTCGTTATTTTTGCAAGGTTTCCCCTTAAAGCATGCTATGTATCACGGATAAAGCTGTAAGGGTTGAGAGTTCGGCTTTGTTGTGACGGCTTGGATGGTGGCATCCGGGAGTGTAGGCGGAGTTCGTTAGCTGGAGATTTGCGGATGCATAGCATGAGGTTGGTGGAGGTATGTGGCTGGATGTGAATGGATGTGGATGGAGGAGGAGATTTTCTGACAGCGTTGCCAGTTGTAGTACTGGCAGGGCTGGGTTCGGGGAGAGCTCTGGCTGAAGTTGTTGTTGTTGTTTGTTGGTTCTTTTCTATATATCCAACTTAAGCTGCGGTCACACTGGGCTTTTCCTCCCATAGACTTCCATTCATACGCACGCGAATGCGTCAGACCGGAAACCTGGGTCATGCGTCAAGTTTCGCAGGTTGCTGTGGTGCAAAGTTCAAGCTTGGTAAACTCTGACCTGTGAAATCTCATCACTTGGCTGCGTGAGACCAATCGAGGATCAAAACATGACCTCTCTGGACAGAAATTTAAAACATGGAGCAATCGCTTTCTTTTTTAATGCTTAATAATCTTGTTTATGCCCCTTTTCGCAGCAGCGCACGACAGAAATTAGCATGCTCAAACTCTAGTGTGACCGCAGCTTTAGACAGAGGTTACTAATTGTGTCAGCTGTGTTCTTGCATCTTAAAATGGTTGGAATCATTCTAGTCACGAGAGTCTCAGCTTTCAGAATTTATATAAAACGTTTGGTCTTTGTTGAAGAGTCGTTATTTAAGGTTTCCCCTTAAAGCATGCTATGTATCGCGGATGAAGCTGTAAGGGGTGAGAGTTCGGCTTTGTTGTGACGGCTTGGATGGTGGCATTAGGCGGAGTTCGTTGGCTGGAGATTTGCGGATGCATAGGATGAGGTTGGTGGAGGTATGTGGCTGCTTGAATGGGTGTGGATGGAGGAGTAGATTTTCTGACAGCGTTGCAGTTAAATGGTGGAAGAGCTTGTGGGCCGGTGGTACCTCAGGCTCGATTTGTTGTACTGGCAGGGCTGGGTTCGGGGAGAGCTCTGGCTGAAGTTGTTGTTGTTGTTGTTGTTTGTTGGTTCTTTTTCATATATCCAACTTAGGTTGGAACTTAGGTTATTTATGGTGACTTAGGAATCGTCTGATTGGTGAATCATGAATTGGCAAATGCTGGACCAGATCAATCAGAAGGACGTGATCGTCTCGAAATGAAATAATCTTCACTTAGTGTGAAATACCTCAATGATGTGAAGACACAAAATCAAGTTGTGTAGTCTGAATGACAAAGCGATCTGCCAATGTTTAAACTTATGTAGTGTGTACTAGGCTTAAGTCAGTTGTAGTTTTGTTTCTCTTCAGTAATTCTGCTTGTTTAAAGAAGGTGTTCATTATTGATGCTCAATCAACACTCATTTATATCATTAACTTCAACCCCAACACTGAGTGGGGGTTAAACCAGCCTGATCTCACGAGGAAACGTAAGTATTTTACGTTTTGCAAGTTTAGTGGCTAATTCGTACAAATTTGTACGAGTTCAATCGAGTGAAAAAGTACGATTTTAAAAATGAGGCGTGGCACCTAACCCCACCCCTAACCCCAACCGTCATTGGGTGAAATGCATATCATACTAAGTTGTACCAATTAGGTTGTACGAATTAGCGACTAAATCAAAAATTTACGAATTGCTGTGAGATTGTGTTGATTATACTGACACTGAATAGTGTTAATTTAAGTCAGTTTAACAGAGAGTCTCGTCTGCACAGGATGGGTGTCTGATGCACAAATTTGCAATGCCTCAGCTTTTGCTAATTCATACGAGCAACTTTATAAATATCTTGGCCTGGGCGGAAATGACAATCGGACAACATACATGCGGCCTATGTTCCCAGGGCAAACCTACACCCGTGTTTTGGTGGACTTGTATGTGACCTCCATCGTAGAAGTGGTGAGTGCAGGTTCATCTACTCGTCCATTATGATGCATCAGACAGTTATATATCCATCACTGTGTTTGTTTCATCTACAGTTTGAAAAAGAGCAGAGGCTCTCAACACAGGTCAAAATGATAACCGTAAGTGCTTTAAAATGCTTTTGCAAAAATGTATGCAGCATGTGTGTCATAAAATCATTGTGAACCAAATGCCCTTACCTTTTGCAGGTTTGGTTCGACTCGAATGTGCTGTGGAACTCATATAAGTTTTGTCAAATTCTAACGATTGCAGCTCCAAGGAATTTATTTTGGAGACCAGACATTGTTATAGCAGAGAGGTATAAAATATGAATCTGGTCTGTTTTAACATATCGCTATTGTGTCACACAATTCATCAGATTAATTCATTTTACTGCAGAGTTCATGAACAAGTCTGATGTGTTCTGTTCATATTTCCAGCTTATTTTGAAAATGTAATTTTGATAATCACATTTGGCCATTTAGTAACACTTTATTTTGATGGTCCCCCTTTAGATAGTCTGCTGACCATAAGTTACTTTTCAAGTTCTTACCTGTTTACTCCCCTGCTGAAAAATCAAGCTTAAACCAGCTTAGGCTGGTTGGCTGGTTGACCAGTTTAGTTTTAAGAGGGGTTTTGGCCATTTCCAGGCTAGTTTCCAGCCATTTCCAGCCTGGTCTTAGCTGGTCAGGTTGGAAAATGACCAGCTTAAACCCGCCTGCCCAGCCTGGTTTAAGCTGGAGATACCTGGTTTCGGCTGGGCACCTTGCCTGGCTAGGCTGGACAAGCTGGTTTACGCTGGTCATCTCCCAGCCTGACCAGCTAAGACCAGGCTGGAAATGGCCGGAAACCAGCCTGGAAATGGTCTTGCCCTTAAACTCCTTTCTGAAATGGGCCCGTTATTTCTAAGGCCGTACTCACACTCTGTACAGTTGCTTCGAACTGGGCCAAGGCACGCTTGTCCCCCCTCTCGTCTCCTCCGACGGCACACATTCACATTACAATCAGGCCTGGGCACGCTTACGTCATCAATGCTGCGCTGTTCATTAAGTGCTCTTGCTCAGCACACTGGAGATTTCTCTAATTATATCGCTTTAGTCCTTAGGGATGCAGTGACACGCAGATATTTCACCGAACAGATCAGCCACTTTTGACGCTCATAAACAATCATAAAGTCCTTGTGCTGCAGGAATTAGGAGGTTTGCTGAAGGTGTGCAGTGAGGGGTTTGCGTCTTTAATAAACTACGACAGTTTGCGTTCACTTAACAGTAAGAATGATTAATAAATCCATATGAAACAGTCCCTTAAAAGTCAGGTCTCGCTTTCAGATTCGGGCTTAGGCACGTTTTGCAATCACACACAAGCGTACCGAGCCAAAGCCCAAGTGAACCGCACTCAGGCACTCAGGCTCTTCCAACCGGGCCAGGGCCGGCCAAGTGAACCAGTGCCTGACCCCAATTCAGCGCACTCACACTTTTAAAACGATCCGGGAAACGGGCCTGGGCACGGTACGGATAGCATAGTGTGAGTACGCCCTAATATGCTGGATAAGTTGGCAGTTCATTACGCTGTGGCGACCCGGATTAATTAAGGGACTGAGCCGAAATTGAATTAGTGAATATTTTTAAAGTAAAGCATTACTTTACTTGTTACTTAGACAGTAATATTATTACACAACTCGCGTTACTTGTAATGTCTTACCCCCAACACTGTTCGTTACACATTTTACAATTATGTTTCTGTTTGATTTAAGCTGGAAAATGGATGATCAAAACATACACGGACCTTATTATACCAGTGACTATTGCCTACACTGTAAAAAATAAATCCGTAAAATTTACGGTAAAAAAACGGCAGCTGTGGTTGACAGTACTTTACCATAAAAAACACGGTACAAACAAAAATGTAATGTGTTTATTTTGAATGACCATTATCTTCACATCTTTCGTTACACAGTTAAACACGTTAGCACACCCACATGCAGGTGGTGATGAGGAAGTTACATAAAGAGTCAATGCTCATCACAATCAACTTTTCCCACAAGCAGAGAAGAGTATCAGCACATAGAAGGTGCTCAGTGTCATTCATACAGCTACTAAACACCAGTATGATAACACACGTAAAATTAAAGTCATGGAATAAACATTGTTTATCAACATTAGATGTAAAATAAATCTGTGATGTACATAACTTATGGGGAAACAACTAAAAAGATCCATATTAATGTCAACAAAAAGCATAAAAAGTTACTGTATGTGCCATACAGGGAATTCTGGGAAAGTCAATTTACGGTTATTCGCCGTATATATTAAGGAAACATACTGTTAACCAGGTTACAGATTTGCACTGTAGCATATTTACAGTTTTTTATTGTTGAAATCACGGCCATTTTTTACAGTGTATGTATTATTTAGTCGTTTTCGGTATCATCATCTTGTCTTAATAATCGACACATTGTTTAATTATCTAATTATTTATTTTTGTTTCTATAGCGTCAAGACAGAGATCGGAACAGTAGAGTCTTCCTATGTGCAATTGGTCTTTTTTGGCTATGTGGTTTTGCCTGAAGTTTTGTCTCTGAACACAGTCTGTAAGCTGAACCTCTACAGGTTTCCCTTCGACACCCAGAGCTGCAATATAACAATTCAGTCTGTGGCGTATTCAAGTAATTGAAAACCCCATTAAGTTTATTGAACAAACATTTAATGAAACACTTTCAATGGCTTGTCTTAAAAATAATACAACTCCTATGTTTATTCCCAAAGATGTGGATCTTAAACTTGAGACATTGCATGATACAGGCGTTCTTACGAATTCTTCCAAGCAATCCTTTCAGTCCCAGGGAGAGTGGGAGCTCCTCAATATAAGCACATCTAAGTCTAAAGTCTTCCTTATGTTTGGCTACGCAGATCAGCTGATATATCAGGTACAAAGCACAGGGCATAAAGTACAAGTAAGAATTATACTTTCATTTAATCTGTTCATAATAAAGTCTATAAAAAGCTATAATAATGTGGATTTTTTTTAAAAGTGTGCCATTTAATGCAGTTTTACCATGAAATCAATGATAAATGAAAATGAATGAATGAAATCAATATTTCTGTGTTGTTTAACACTCGTCGATAATACTCTCTCTCCATGTTAGATCACCATCAAAAGAAGACCTCTACTGCATGTCATCAACATTATCCTACCAGTGTTCTTCTTCCTTGTGCTGGACGTGACCTCCTACTTCATAGACACAGACGGAGCCGACAAGCTCAGCTTTAAAGTGACTTTACTGCTGGCTATTTCTGTGCTGCTGCTGATTCTTAATGATACCCTGCCCTCTACGACTTATGAACTTCCTCTGATCGGTGAGTCAGCAGCCTCTTTCACACATATAGACCTTTTTAAAATACTGGAACTCAGTAATTTGCTGTGTACAGTGTGCAATGAATGCAGATGCAATATTGTCAGTATGAGACAATGGTGCTCCCGCTGACTGCCTGGAGCTCGGATACGAGAATACTGTGAAGCAGCTTTCAGCGCATGTCAGAGTCACGTGATGTGTGTTTTCAGCGGTGTAGTGTGGCGGAGAGCCGTTCAGAAATGTTAGATGAAATGCCAGTGTGGACGTGGATGACTTTAAAGATCACCTATGATGTAAAATCTACTTTTTAAAGGGCACCTATGGTGAAAAATCTGCCTTTTAAGCTGTTTGGACAGACGTGTGTAGGTATGGTGTATAGACGGTCATATTGGGGTGATATAAACACATCCAGTCTTTTTTTTATTTTCAATTTAACAACGTAAAAACAGTCGACCAATTTTGAGACCAACCTCAACTTGACGTAGAAGTGTGGTCCCCCCGCACACCAATATTGATTGACAGGCCCGCATTACCACATCCTCAGGTTTTTGTTTAACGTCCAACTTTTCCGGCATTGCTCCCTATGCTCCAAACACCCTTGCTCTATTTTTAGATGTAAGTCTCATTGGGCTCAACACAAGAGCCTTTATCGTCTTCCTGCGAATGAGCAACAGAGATTTTACATTAAGCGGCCATTTGTATTGCAGTGACTGCAACGTATCAATATTGGGGTCATTAAAAACAGCTGGGCGACGCAGTGGCGCAGTAGGTAGTGCTGTCGCCTCACAGCAAGAGGGTCGCTGGGTCAGTTGGCATTTCTGTGTGGAGTTTGCATGTTCTCCCTGCGTTCGTGTGGGTTTCCTCCGGATGCTCCGGTTTCCCCCACAGTCCAAAGACATGCGGTACAGGTGACTTGGGTAGGCTAAATTGTCAGTAGTGTATAAGTGTGTGCATGTGTGAATGTTTCCCAGAGATGGGTTGTGGCTGGAAGGGCATCTGCTGTGTAAAAATGTTCTGGATAAGTTGGCGGTTCATTCCGCTGTGGCGACCCCGGATTAATAAAGGGAATTAGCCAACTAGAAAATGAATGAATGAATAAAAACAGCTGATCTACCGAGTCTTTTAGCACTCTCTCCAAAAACACTCTATTGATCTCGGCTGGTGAATCAACATACACCACATGATTGCTCTCAGTTGTGCCGTTGTTTGTAACTTTAGGTGGATTTGCAAACCTCTGTACTTGTCATTGCGTCTTTCTTAAACTTCAGCCATTTGCATTTCCCACTGTCACAGAAGCTCCCTGTCATCTCAAGGAGGTGCGGTTGTAAAGTTTGAGTGCATTGCCTGATGTGCACGTCCCTCCATTTGAAATAACGAACTTGCCTTAGTTATAGCCTTAGTCAAAGTTAATCCAGTGTCCGTGGTTACTAGTCTCAGTGTACAAGCTCGGAAATTTAAACTAGCATAACTTTGTTTTGTTGCCACAGTTTTGATCTGTGCAGATACACGGTGTTGAAAAGCCTTTATGAGTAATTAACCATGACGAATTAAAGCGCGGTTAATGTTGAAATCGATTAATCAATGCATTCCTGTACGGATGACGCATGCATTGTTACATAGCGGCTGTAAAACCATACAAAGACAAATGATTTTGTAACTACCACTCTGACACATTCTGGCACATTAGGAATATTGATTCCTCAACAGTCGTCTCTGCTTGGTCTTTGTCCAAGTCGTACATGTGCGGCTGAATGCTGGTCCTCTCACTCATGTTGCTTCTCTCTGTCTGCCTGCCGGTTGCCATACACAAAGCGGGGGAGCTCTTGGCTCCGCCTCCTTGTTAAGTTGGGCGGGAAGTTGAAACTAATTTTCCTGTAAAGCAACACACCCCTAAAACAGCGAGCTGTGTACTCGCCCTCAAAACAACACTGTTAATACATTATAATAAAAAAATCTGAACTTAATTTTGAACTGAACCTAAACTGGCACACTCAGAAGAACCCTAATATTAATTTTAAATCTTAAAAAAGGGGTAAACTAGGTGCAGAAACATAAAAAAGCAGAAACATATTAGTGTAAACAGGGCCTAAAATTTGTTTGACTTTAGGAAACCATCACTCAACCCCTGACCATCTGGGGCCTCATGTACCACACACAAAAACTTTGCGTACACCAGATTTGGATTTACAAACGATAAAATTAACATGAGAATGTGCGCTGGTCCACGCCAACTTCATGTCTGGCGTACGTGCATTTCTTGTGTGCTTGTTTTATTTTCATTGGCGACTCCTAGAGGCAATCCGGATCCGAGCGCGAATGGTAGTTTCAAATATGCCAAACGAGCCACGCTAACTGGGCAAACGAGTAAAAGTAAAAAGTTGTCAAAAAATATATAAAGTGGAGTAAAGTACTGATACCGTAACAATCTACATGAGTACAGTAACTAAGTATTTGCGCTTTGTTAATTTCCATTTCTATCTAAAAGACATAATTTGGGAACAACTTGGCCTAATTAATTCAACTAGAGCTGTTTAGTTTCACCTTGTGGTAAATGCTGTATGGCAATGGTTCACTACAAAATGTTTGAGTGTAGAGCGTGCCTTCTTTTCCCCCCAGATATTGTGGAGTCACCAATCATCTCTGTCTATATGAAAACAAAAATTCAGTTATTTCAGATGTAATTTATCTGCTTCAGTCACACTGTGTTTGTGTTTTCTTGGCAGGAATTTACTGCAGTGCGATTTTCAGTCTCATTGGCATCAGCATACTGGAGACCATTCTTGTGAATTTTTTGAGGGCTAAAGGAGCTAAGATCCTATCTGCATCAGCTGCTGTTACTGGACAAGATGGTAAGACTCAACACTGCCTGACCAGTTCATTTTTCTTTAACAAAGATTCCCTAGATAGCAGACAAGCTTTGAAACAACAATAGAAAGGTTAAAATTCAATACTGATTCCTTAGCAGGTTTGCACCCTCACCCTCTTTTTTCAAAGATAAAAAATGTATTCAAGAACCTTAGGCAGTGATAAAGTTAGTGAAATAATTAATTGATTGATCAATTATTGATTGAGCATTATGAACATATGCTGTTAACAAGCACTGAAGACAAACACAAATCTACAGCTGATTCCACTCACACACTTTGTTTCTTATGTCAACGTCTGTAAAAGAAAAATCTTGGCCACTTGGCATTTCTGTGTGGACTTTGCATGTTCTCCCTGTGTTGGCGTGGGTTTTCTCCAGTTGTTCCGGTTTCTCCCACAGTCCAAAACATGCTCTATAGGGGATTTGAATAGACTAAGTGAAGTTTATTTATATACTAACTTCGAGAGGATCACATGATTATGATTGAACACGGCTGGTTCTGCATTAGCTATGTATGATCCACCAATCAGGCCATTTCTATCCTACTTTAAAGAGCCAGGGTTTCTCACTACAGCCATCTTCGATTTGAAGAATCCCCCCTTCCACCCCTACTTCTTCACCTTTCCCTTCATAGCGTGGGCCCAGTGGTTAGCACTGTTGCCTTACAGCAAGAATGTCACCGGTTCTAGTCCTCTAACAGGCTAGCTGACGTTTCTGTGCGTAGTTTGCATGTTCTTCCCATGCTCGTGTGGGTTTTCTCTGGGTCCTCCATTTTCCTCCCACATTCCAAAAACATGCACTACAAGTCTAAATCTAAATTTAGCACTACAGTCAAACTCTTATCCAGCAGCATATCTCTTTATAGCATTCATTTTAGTCATCAGCTCTTATCAAGGGGGGAGTTGTTGATCTACCTCAGCTCAAGGCTCCCCTCTCACCTTGCAAATGAGAGGGAGACCAGGGCTCAAGGACCTTTTGGGCTCAGGGCTCTCTCCCGGGACACAATGCTAAACCTGCTTATAATCAATCCTCAGCTAAGTGTGAACTCTTGAAACTAGCCGTAGTGTAGGAATGTGTGTGTGAATGTCAGAGTGTATGGGTGTTTCCCAATACTGAGTTGTGACTGGAAGGGCATCCGTTGAAATAGTTGGTGGTTCATTCCGCTGTGGCGAACCTTGATGTATAAGGGACTAAGCTGAAGAAAATGAATTAATGAATCTGATTCACAAGATACACTTTGCACCAGAGTTTAGTTCTAAATGTGACAAAAAAATTGTGTTATTACAAGGTTCTATAGTCGATAACTACTTCCTGTATATGATGAAAATCCCTTACATTCCAATGAGAAACGTTTACCTTCCAAATAGTGTTTAACTGAAATAAAACAAATAAAATAGGTCAAAATATCAGCAGAGGCTCATAAACAAATAAAGCAAACACTGTTCACCACAATTACAGCAATAAAACAAAATTTCACATTAAAACACAGGAGATGATTAAGAAACATACTCAAAACAAGAATGTCTGTAAACAATAAGACAATTGCTTAATATCAAAAGCAATTAAATAAATAAGTATTAGCTTTGTGCCTTAAAGGGTCACGAAATACCAAAGCACATTTTTGTGAGCAGTTGACAGTCATATATGTGTCCCACACTGCTAAAAACACTATTTGGACACATATATTTCACTAAAAAGTGAAAATTGGTTGTTTTTGCGTTATTTCAAGCAAATTCGTTCTTCCGGTTTCAAATAAATTTTTGAAGCTGCGTTATGCCGCTTAGATACTTACGTGTATTACAGTGTGCAGACAGGATGTCTGTACCAGTGAATACATTGTGACGTCTCTGGGTGTGCAGCATTAATTCATGAGGAAAGACTTGTTTTTTTTGTCCTGTGTTAACAGACCACTGTAATTCACATGTGAGTCTAGCTGTGCTCTCGTAGTGGGGAATGAAAACAAAACCTTCGTTGCAGCACTTTTATAAACTCAACACTGACGACCCATATCTCCAAACAATTATTTTTTTCTACTTAATTACGGTTGGCAAAACAACGTGGCGTCTCTCTGCTGTCTGAACACTGTAACAGGTAAAAACATTCTTCGAAGCTGTCATGCATATTAATGAAGTTGCACTTTATTCACAATAGAGTGCGCTGATTGGTTTGAACCAAGTCTTTCTCGTAAAATAATGATGAAAGCTCAAAGATGTCTCATTGCATTCGCCAGTAAATCCAGGCTACATGCTGGAATTCACACAAGGATCTTATGACCGTGACGCAGCTTCAAGATTTCTTTTCAAACCAGAACAAATTTGCTCAAAATAACACAAAAAACAACCAATTTTCACCTAATGTTTTTAGCAACTTGGGACATACATACATATATATATATATATATATACACATATATACATACATACATACATACATACATACATGTATATACATGTATATATATATCTCGATGATGGACATATATATATGTCATATATATGACTATCAACATCTCAACAAATGTGTTGTGGTGTTTCATGTCCATCATCGTGATGTTCGCTGTGCAAAGTTCTGTAGGGAGGATATTCCACTGTTTAGGAACTGCCACTGCAAACGAACGATCACCCCATTGCTTATACCTGGAACTAGGGATCTCCAGCAACAATAGGCCTGCAGAACAACTAACATCTAATTTTAGTAAGTCTCACTAAGGTTGTTTGTAGACAGAATTAATGTCAGAAGGGTTGGTAAAAAGTGAAGCTGCGGATGCTGTTTGTGGAGTTGTTTAATGATCCTCTGCTGAGATTTTGAGAGATTTACTGTGTTATTATTCAGCTTGTTTCTGCAGATCTCCCCACTGGTAAATTGGAGATGATTCAGACTACATTAAAGTTTTTTTTTTTCTTTTACAGATGGTGTTAGTGGCCCTCCGGTCGATCAAGACAGGGATCAAAAAGAGTTTCAGATTGCAATGTGGTGGATAAAAGTGGCAAGAATAACAGACATGATGTTCTTGATTCTCTATCTACTCACCATTGTTGTGTTTCTGTCTGTGCTTGGGAAAGTTTGGTACATACACTGATCTCATATTAATGAAATGACAAAAATGGAAACTTGTTAACACTAGAGCAACCAGAATTCTATAACTACTAGAAAATGATCACATGTGGTCATACATAATATATTTACATTCAAAGCTTCTTTTGAGATATTAAAATTAAGCTTGCATCAGGGGTATTGCTAGACATAAAGCTCTACTGGGAACGGACCCCCTCAAAAACATCACCATATATAGATCATTGTATATCAGACCCCCTAGGTTTTTGCAATTTCGCGATCAATGAATCCAACGCAATTCGACAAAAAGTTGCAAATATTTGCAATCCTGCAAAATTCCTAATTAAACACAAAATGATCGCAAAGATTAATAATCACATAAGATATTAAATTTCAAACCATATAATCAAATTAAACTTATTTCAGTTTGCAATTATTTGTTTTATACGACTTGTGGTGTATTAGAGTGTCTCTCGAAAAATGACAGCTTGCCTACGCCCTCATAATCATTACATTACATGGAGGGGAGGACGGGGTAATGTTTTGCAGCCTGTGCAGTAAGCATATGCAGAAGAAGCGTGAGTGATTTACATGTGAAGTCAATGCAAAGATGCGATTAGACATCTTGTGGTGCGAATTGACCATTATGTACTTTGGACGCACTTCAGACTTCAATAGTGGGAAACATCTAACAAACGGAGCAGTGGAACAGACAGAAAAGCAAGCAGCTTTCAATGATGGAGATCGGTTCAAGGATGACGGCCGCTGGACGTGACCAAATTGAAGGACATTACTTGTGTTTTACATGTATGGCTAGTATTGTGATCTGCATCAAATCGATAAATGGGTCACACTTCACAATAAGGTTCATTAGTTAATGTTAATTAATGCATTTACTAACATGAACAAATAATGAACAATACATTTACTACAGTATTTGTTCATGTTAGTTAACGTTAGTTAATGAAAATACAGTAGTTCATTGTTAGTTCATGTTACCTCATGGTGCTTTAACTAATGTTAACAAGCATGGACTTGGATGTAAATAATGCATTAGTAAATGTTCAATTATGATTAATTAATGCTGTACAAGTGTTGTTCATGATTAGTATATGTTAGTAAATGCATTTTACTATGCTATGTAAATGCATAAATGATTTTGTTTAACTCTTTCCCTGCTGTTGGCGAGTTTTACGGCAATCCAAGTTTGAGATGTTTTACGGTAGGGGACTCCCTAACGCATGTCCTGAGGTACATGATGTCAGATGAGGAATAAAAAGATGGGGAGAGAAAGTAAGATTGTAAATAAAAATAAGAGTTATACAACATTCCTTGGCTTTATCCCTACTGTTTTAGATCTTGTCCTGACAAGAGACCAAAATAAAGAAGCTTCATTTTTATGATTTGTGTCATTTGCATTGTGTCAGATTGCACACCTAACATAGAAGGCTACCTAATATAATAAATAAGATATCACATATATTCAAGATAACAGATCTTCCAGCTGCAACCCATCACTGGGAAACACCCATACTCATTCACACAGATACACTACGGACAATTAGTTTTCCCAATTCACCTGTACCACATCTTTTTGGACTTGTGGGGGAAACTGGAGCCCCTGGAGGAAACCCACGCGAACATGAGGATAACATGCAAACTCCACACAGTGGTGCTCACCAGTACATTGAGTAAAAGTTGGTTTTATATTCACACATTCGTTCAGTGACAGCTCCATACATTGTTTACCTTGGTACTTTGAATATTCGGACTGAAATCATATGTAAGTATGACTTTAAAACAACATTAGCAGTTAGCACTATTTAATTAACTGTGGACAAAGTTGTACTTTGATGGTTGTTGGCTCCTAATATAATTTTACTATTTATAATGTCCAAATAATACTTTTCTGAGATTTTATTATTTATGAGAAAGACTGAGTGTACGAATATAAAACCAACTTTACCTTAAAGACCAGTACAGTGTTTCTCCAGGTCGGCAGGCGGCGCTTTCTGTTCATGCGCTCATTCCTGCGCCTCAGTCTAATGTAAAAGAAGAAGACATGGCGTCACGACTTTTCATAAACAGTTGCAGGTGAAAATATGAAGATTTTGAGCCGTGTTTTCACCTCAGACATACTCCTCGGTAAGATGATGCGTCTGTTGTGTTTGCATGCGTGTCGCTGTCGCTTCCAGTGTTTTCGGCTGTACTGTCAGCCTTCACTCGTGTGGATTAATGAAAATATACTAACTGCATTGGCCAGCCAACTCCCCCTTAAAAGCCTCACATTTGCCTTTTAAATGTTTAATAATCATCATATGTGCACCACAACAGCACAGGTCGCTTTATTCATTTGCTGTAATTTAAGTAAACAACAACAAGGAATGATTTATGAACTGAAAGAACATTCATTTTTATTTGACAGGTTGTTATGCATGCCTTGCAGAAAAAGCACATTACAAATCATTCAGTTTAACCATTAAAACAGTACATTTTAATTGTTTCTAGTGTGTTTTGGGACATATTCCCTTTTAGATTCACTGTTTTTAACGTGACACCTATAGAAATGAGGTAAAGTTGGTTTATATTCACACATTCTGACTTTCTCCTTGATATTATAATTTCAGAAAAGTGTTTTTTGCTAACACTAACTATTAAAGTACAGCATTGGTCAATTAAATTGTTAATTTGAAATCATACTTGTATGCAGACTAAATATACAAAGTAGCGTGGTAAACAGTAAATGTTACCATATAACAAGTTGTCAAAATGAACAAATGTGTGAATATAAAATCAACTTTACCTCAGTTTGAAAAAAAAATTAAAGACCATTTCATTAAGGTAAAGCTGGTTTTGTATTCGCACGTTCAGACTTTCTCCTTAACTAAAGTTAACTTAATATAACTTAAAATAAATAAATGTTTGTTAATTCCAAATAGGGAAATCATATGATCAAAAAACAGCATTGTTTACAGTCAAAAAACTAGTGCTAATGTTGTTTTCAGGAAATACTTTGATGGGATTTCAGACCCAATATATAAAGTACCATGGTAAACAAGGGAATTTGTCACAAGTTTTCACTGAAGGAATATATAAATATAAAACCAGCTGTACCTCAATTGTTTCTAGTGTGTTTTGGGACATATTCCCTTTTAGATTCACTGTTTTTAACGTGACACCAGTATGGGGTAAAGTTGGTTTTATATTCACACATTCAGACTTTTTCTTTGTTATTATCATTTCAGAAAAGTGCTTTTGCTGATTCTAATTAATAAAGTACAGCATTGGTCAATTAAATAGTGCTAATGTTGATTTAAAGTATACCATTTCAGACCAGATGTTCAAAGTAGCTTGGTAAACAATATGTTACCATGTCAAAATGTTGTCAAAATGTTTAAATGTAAAAATATAAAACCAGCTTTACCTCAGTTTGAGGAAAAAAATACCATTACAGTTTCATTGAGGTAAAGTTGGTTTTATATTCGCAATTTCGCACATTCAGACTTTCTCCTTAACTAACGTTCACTTAATATAACTTAAAATAAATACATATTTGCTAATTATAAATAGGGAAATCATATGATTAAAGTACAACATTGTTCACAGTCAAATAAATAGTGCTAATGTTGGTTTCAGGTTATACTTTGACGGGATTTCAGACCCAATATTCAAACTACCATGGTAAACAATACAGTGACAGTGTCACAAGTTGTCACTGAAGGAATGTGCGAATATTAAACAAACTTTACCTCAATTACAGTTTCCACTAGGGCCAGTATAAGATTCTGAAGGTATGATGATACCCTTGGATAAAAATATCACAGTATTGTGCTCAGTGCTCTAGAATATCTTTTTTTTTAAAATGTCTGAGTAAAAAACAAAAACTTGTTTCCCCTTTGAAAACCATATATTCAATTTTTGTTTTTAAGATTTATTATATTTTCGAGCAGTAAACACGTCAGGCTTAATAATTCAAATGAATCATTGATTTCTAGGGGTGTAACGATACACTCAGCTCTCGATACGATGTGTATCACGATATAATGTTCACGATTCGATATGTATCACGATATTTGGAATAAAAATTTAAAATTAAACTGAAATGCAAATTTTACCAAGTAAACTATTTTTTATGTATTTCTTTTGTTTCAACTTGTTAAACTGAACCTTCTTTAAGAAAATAAATTAAACAGGCCTGTCTCTGGAAAATAAAACAATTTAAAAACTTCTTTAAAATATTATTGAAATGACAGAGACAAAATTAAGGAACAATTTAAGTAAAGGTGCAAAAAAAAATACGCTTTCTATTCAATTGAATTTAACAGTAAAAGCTTAAGCCTTTGCTTGGTCACGTGCATTTTTTGTGTGCAAAAAAAATCCACACTTCCAGGTATTTAATTCATATTTAATTAAATTCATTTAGAGATATCTCTAATTACAATTGTGACTAGTCAAAACTCATTTAGAGATATCTGCAAATATTTTTCAATGGAAGTCAATGGAGGAATATGACTAGTCATAATATATTTGCAGATATCTCCAATCTGATTTCGTACTAGTACAATTGCAATTGCAGATATCTCTAATTGTCATTCTGAGTAGTCGAATTATAATTATGACTAGTCAAAATATTTATTTATGGATAGTCAGATCAAAGGTTTAAATGTTAAACGGCTTGCCATACGC
This sequence comes from Danio rerio, assembly GCF_052040795.2. Lineage (NCBI taxonomy): Eukaryota > Metazoa > Chordata > Actinopteri > Cypriniformes > Danionidae > Danio > Danio rerio. The sequence goes on from NC_141023.1 coordinate 63,063,809, forward strand.
GTGCGTCTATCATAGTCCGCCCTCTGTAGTAACAGCTCACCATCAGCTCACGTCATGTGTGATTTTGCGGCGGGAACATTATATGAAGACAGAATGATATTTTAGGGTGAATTGTACCTTATAAATACAGTATGTGACTCTTTCAACACCACTAGGAGGTATCCCTGTCGCTGTGCAAAGTATGTAAATCACTGTGAAGACTTTAAAACTTAGGATGTTTGACCCAGTATGCGTGTCAAAAAGCGGACGAGTCTAAAGCAATGACTGTACAACCGAAATGTTGCCAGACGTCTGATTTTGAGAGGATGGGCCATCCTCTATTTCAACTCCACTCATGTTGGTCTGCTAACATTACTGCTGCTGCAATCTGAACTCACGTGCGACAGCAGGTGGAACGTAGCTCACGTGCAAACAGCTCAACTAATAAGAGAAAACGGACGTCATATCGTAATCAAATCGTCATAACGCCACGATGCATATTGTGACATTTTTGCATCGCAATAAATCGTACAACGATAAATCGTTACACCCCTATTGATTTCTGCTGTCTTTGTTTCTAAAACACAAATTTCTTTACAATTTGAAACGGCATCTTTGGATATTTTTTTCTGCTGAAGATACTGCTGTCCTAAAAAAAACTATAAATAAAAAAAATCCTACACATACCTTAGGAATGATATTACAGAAAATTTTGGCGGTTTTAAAACCTTGACTTTTCCAAACTGTGGTATAATAAGAAAACGGTTACCATCCCATGCCTATTGTCCACATTATATTTATTAAAACTAGGGCTCCATGATATTGGAAAAACACGACATTTGCGACATTTTGTTTATTGTGATATACATTGCGATATGAATATAATTTCACAAAAGAAGACCTAAATAATCCTACTTGTAAAGAATTCAGAAATCTGCATTAAACATAACAAACAATTTGCAAGCATAGATGAATCCAATAGAAAATAGACAGTGTGTGTGAATTATACATTGATGATCGGGAGGTCAACACTTTTGGTAATGTTAGTTTGTGTAACACATGCTTCAGTGAATAAAATGTATGTGTTTATTGGAATTACATCTAATTTATTCATAAAATGTATTTAAATTTTCAGTGTTTTGTGGGATCGACTATTTAGTGTATTCTGACCTGGGGTGCGATCAAATAAATAATATAAATAAGGTAGTATCTGATATATAAGGGACTAAGCCGAAGTACAATAAATGAATGAATGAATAATATAATAAAATATAAATGAAAAATATATGATGCATTCTAAAATGATATAAAGATATGAGAGCACATGCATGTTAATTAAAATAAAGTATTACAAAAAGCAGTTTTAGGCGTAATGCTGTATTGTTCATGTGAATTTTCGTCAGCCTGATTGACTGCCGAGATGGAAATAATGGCTGTGAATCTGCTGGCCACGTCTCCGTCCACCTCCACACTCCCTCCGTCTCCATGTGTGGAGGACTCCGGCTTCCCCTTGTCCTCTCTAGACAGTGAAGACTATGTGTTTGTGGAGACTCGCCATCCTAACAAAGTGCTAGAGGGGTTGAACAGCTTACGGCTCAATAATGCCTTCTGCGATGTGACGCTGTGCTGCGGAGGCCAGGAGTTTCCCTGTCACCGCATCGTCCTGGCCTCCTTCAGCTCTTACTTTCAGGTAATCAATGCAAAGTCAGGCTGTTGTTGTTTTTAACTTGTTGTTGATAAGCTTGACAAAACTTTAGCAAGATCAAAAGTCATTTGGTAAAAATAAGATTTTTAAAATGTTTTTGGAAGAAGAATTTTCTATAAAGTCAATTTTTTTATTTGTAAAAACTATTGTTTTTATGCAAGTACGTAGTAGTTAAAAGGGACCTGTTATACGCCAAGACGTAAAACAAGTCTCTGATGTCCCTAGAGAGTTTCAGCTCAAAATACCACACAAATAATATTTTATAGCTCTTTAAAACTGCCCCTTTTAAGGTGCGTTCACACCATGGAGCATCGGATGTAGCGTCAAGCACGGGTGATTTACGTGTTTAGTCAATGCAAAGATGCAAATAGACATCCTGCCTTGCTATTAGCACGAATGAGGCGGCAGGAATTATGAAATGTGAATTAAGTATTTTGTGCGTTTAACGAATCACACAAATCACTCTCAAGTTGGAAAATCAGAATTTTAGCAGACATTCGCGTCGCGTTAACCAATCAGGAGCTTGCTCTTATAGGGGTATGATTATAACGTAGCTTCTGCAGTTGGTGTCTCGAGGGAAAATCCTCCTGTCGACACTGGACAACAGCTCATCAAACTGGGCCCAACTTTATCGGAAGCACCACTGAAAGCTTCCATCATCCAGGTTAAGGTTATGGAGCAGTTGATGAACTCAGTGCTGGGTGCACCTCTGAAAGGATCTAGTCGACTCAGACACAGCGCTGAACGAATCTACGCAGTTTTCCAGCCTTCCTAAACCACATAAAGCACAGCTACTCTCTCAATAAAATCCATGTTAGCCATTTAGCATCGAAGCTAGAGTCACCGGACATACAGATGCCCTGCCCATGACGTGAATCAGCATCTATTGCAATGTGAATTTCACATGTGAGTAAACTCAATATGTTCACGCCTCTATTTACGTGCGAATAGCACGATTTATTACACATGCTGCGTCTGGTGTGAAAACAGCATTAGGTCTTGATCTTAATTGTGCCGTTTTGGTGACTGTCACTTTAAATTCAAATGTGATTGTGTTGTTTTTAAAAGAGGGCGGAGCTACAAATGCCTGTGTGTTGGCATAGTGGCAGATTCAAATACAAGACTAACGTCTCATGCTAATAATGGTGAGACCGTCACTAATGGGCAAGTTTTTCCCCCTCTGATGACGTTACGTCATCATCAAGGCCATGATTGGTTAACGCAAATGTCTGCTGAAGTTCAGAATTTTTCATTTCACACATTAAATGCACAAAACACCCAAATCGTGCCGCTTTATTTAAGCGAATCGTCATTAGCGCCGCCTCATTCACACATATCATGCAGCAGGATGTCTATTCGCGTCGTTGCATTGACTTAATATGTAAATCACTCGCACTTGACACTTCATCTGAGCATTCTGGTGTAAACGTAGCATGAAATTCCACACTAACCAGAAACTTCGACAGTTTTTTTCGTATTGTGACGCAGTTCCTAAGAAATGGAATGTTAAATGAGAAATCAGTGGGCGTGGCTTGTTTTTCTTCTCTACTGCAAGTTGATTGGATGTAGTGAAGATGTCATTTCATTTAGAGAGATCAGTAAAAGGGTTTCAGGAAAGTTATTACAGACTCCTCCTCCTCACCATTTCTGTTTGTTGTCAAATCTGACAGCTGGAAGGGGCGTGGTTAAATATGTTAGCCACGCCCAATACCTCAGACTGACATAATCTGAAAATTTAACTAAAACAAACAGGAAGTGCATTTTCAGATTTCAGTTTTAGATCACATGGGCAATATTTTTTGTTAATGTCATGCACAGATGAATTGTTCACCGTAAAACTAGCAATGCGAGCTATCAAAATCAGTAGCATTAGTTTTGATTTCACATGTACCTTGTAATGGATCAATAAAGCTCTTAATGCACGTTTAAAGCTGTGTGGTTGTGTTGGCACAGGCCATGTTCTCCACCGACCTGATGGAGTCTCGTCAGGAGCGGGTGGCCATTAACGGGGTGGAGCCGCAGATGATCGGGATGCTGGTGAGCTACGCCTATACTGCAGAGGTGGTGATCTCCAAGGCCAACGTGCAGGCGCTGCTGGCGGCCGCTAATCTGCTGGACGTAATGGCAGTGCGCGAGGCCTGCTGCCGCTTCATGGAGCGCCAGATGGACGAGATGAACTGCGTGGGCATTCACTGCTTCGCCGAGGCGCACTCGTGCCGAGAGCTGGAGCGACGCAGCATGGAGTACATCCAACAGCACTTCAGCACCGTCAGCCAACAGGTAAACACAGACACTCAAAAAAATATTATTCCTTACATTTATATAGCGCTTTTCTAGACACTCAAAGCGCTTTACACAATGGGGGGGAGGTCTCCTCATCCACCACCAGTGTGCAGCATCCACCTAGAGGATGCGACGGCAGCTATATTGCACCAGACTGCACACCACACTGTAAGTGGAGAGGAGACATCATCCAATTGTGATATGGATATAGTCACATAAACTTATTCAAAAAAATAAAAATGTGCAGAGGTAAATTCTGTTTTCAGTAATAGAAAGAGGATTTTTAAGATTTTATTTAACTATGATTAAAAAAAAACACTCCTCGATTATCTTCTGTTTGTCCCCATCAGGAGGAGTTTCTTTCTCTGTGTGGTGATAAACTGATCGAGATCATTTCCAGTGACCATCTGAACGTGCCAAAAGAGGAGACGGTGTTTGAGGCGGCCATTGTCTGGCTGGAGAAGAGCCTCTCGCGCAGGCAGAGCTTCGAGAAGGTCAGACAGAAACCACATCAGTGACTCTGCAAGACTGCATTTGGTTAAACTTGAATAATTAGCAAAACATTTGCATGAGCTTACATTTCTTGTCTTGACTATTTGCATGTGCCAATGGAGTGCCTATTGCTAGGTAGTTTGACTATTTCTGTTATTATAAATCAACTGTGGTTAGTTATTGTGTGGACTATTGGGCAACAGTTGCCCATTTTACACAATGTAACTGGTAACCATTTTTAGAACTGGGAGATTACTGCAAATTCACTACGTCTATACTGATATACTGTATTCAAACTACAATGCAATTAATTAAATTGACATGCATATTTAAAGCATAGTGCAAATATAAATACCCCTTTATTAACCATAGGCTGTTAAAAAGAAACAGTTGGACGTGATGACGTTACAGTGTTTCCTCTAGGATTTTTTCCAGCTGTGGGGGCAGCCCTTTTTTTACACAGATCTACCAAATACGAAAAGTTTGCGCTGTTATAATTCACTTACCTTTTCATTCGTTTTGGTGTTTATTACCCGTTATTAAAAAAACACAACTGAATGTAGCCGCGGCAGGATGAATTTTGGTGTGGCGCCTCGCCATGGAAGAATGAATGTTGCGGAAACCGTGCGTTAGCAATATGCAAATTGATGTATGAGGTAATCTAGCGACAATTAGCACCTTTTCATGCAGAGCTTAGCACCTTTTCATTGAAAATATTTGGCAGCACTGCGCATACCATGGTGATAAATAATTATTAATAAGTTTTAATCATTTATTTATTAAAATTAATAAATCTTTTATTGTTGTGGTGTTTCGCTTGCCTTGTATTGCTAGAATTTTGCCTTGTAGCTCTTCGAGTTGAAAGTGTAACCTGGACACTTTGATAGTGGGACGCATATAGACACTTGAAAAGTGTTAAATTCAACACCTGTGGTGTAAAATGTACACTGGCAAATTTGCTGTTCATTATCTTTAGAATGACTAGAAAGAAAGAAACGAAGGAATGAAAGGAAAGAAGAAAGAAAAAAAATGAAGGAAGGAAAGAAAGAAAGAAAGAAAGAAAGAAAGAAACGAAGGAAGGAAAGGAAGTAATAAAGAAAGAAAGAAAGAAAGAAAGAAAGGAAAGAGAAAGAAAGAAACAAACAGACGAAGGAAAGAATGGAAAAAGAGAGAAATGAAAGAGAAAGAAACAAACCAAGGAAAGAATGGAAAAAGAAAGAGAAACAAAGAAAAGAAAGAAAGAAAGAAAGAGAGAAAGAAACAAACAAACAAAGGAAAGAAAGAAAAAAAGAAAGGGAAAAGAAACAAACAAACGAAAGAAAGAAAGAAAGAAAGAAAGAAAGGAAAAAGAAACAAACGAAGGAAGGAAAGAAAGAAAGAGAGAGAAAGAAACAAAGAAACAAACAAAGGAAAGAAAAAAAGAAAGGAAAAAGAAACAAACAAACGAAGTAAAGAAAGAAAGAAAGAGACAAAGAAACAAACAAACGAAGGAAAGAAAGTAAAATAGAAAGAAAGGAAAGAGAAAGAAGCAAACAAAGAAAAGAATGGAAAAAGAAAGGAAAGAAAGAAAAAGAAAAAAAAACATACAAACAAAGGAAGGAACGAAAGAAACAAACAAACGAATGAAGGAAAGAATCAAAAAAGGAAAGGAAAAAGAATGAAACAAACGAACGAAGGAAAGAAAGAAAGAAAGAAAGAAAGGGAAAAAAGAAACAAACAAACGAAGGAAAGAATGGAAAAAGAAAGGAAAGAGAAAGAAACAAGCGAAGGAAAGAATGGGAAACGAAAGAAAGAGAAAGAAAGAAAGAAACAAACAAAGAAAAGAAAGAAAGAGAAAGAAAGAAAGAAAAAAGAAAGAGAGAAAGAAACAAAAAAACGAAGGAAAGAAAGAAAAAAGAAAGAAAGAAAGAAAGAAAGAAAGAAAGAAAGAAAGAAAGGAAAAAGAAACAAACAAAAGAAAGAAAGAAAGAAAGAAAGAAAGAAAGAAAGAAAGAAAGAAAGAAAGAAAGAGAAGCAAACAAACAAACAAAGGAAAGAAAGAAAAAAAAGAAAGGAAAAAGAAACAAACAAACGAAGGAAAGAAAGAAACAAACATGAATGAAGAAAGAAAGAAATAAAGGAAAGAAAAAGAAAGAAACAAACAAACGAAGGAAGGAAAGAGAAACAAACGAAGGAAAGAAAGAAAAAAGGAAAGGAAAGAGAAAGAAAGAAACAAACAAACCAACAAAGGAAAGAATGGAAAAAGAAAGGAAAGGAAAAAGAATCAAACAAAAGAAGGAAAGAAACAAACAAACGAAGGAAAGAGAAAAAAAGAAAAGAAAAAGAAACAAACAAACGAAGGAAAGAATGGAAAAAGAAAGAAAGAGAAAAAATGAAACAAAAGAAAGAAACAACAAACGAACGAAAGAAAGGAAGGAAGGAAGGAGAGAAGGAAGAAAGGAAGGAAGGAAAGAAACAAAGGAGGAAAGGAAGTAGGGAAAGAAAGAAAGAGGTCATTGCACCAAATTATATTGTAAATGAACCATGTGACATTTGCAGCTGTATAGTATTTAGATGGAGGTGTGTATTGTATTACTGCGCTGCTGCTGGTTACTGTGTTTGTCTGTGTTCGGTTTATTTTTTGTATGAGCGGTGTTTCCTCTTTGATGTCAGGGATGGAGCTCCAGCAGATGACTGGGATTAGCCGTCTTTGTGTTTTTGATGAACTAAGCCTGTGAAAGGTCACATGTTCCTTACAGCCTATGATTATGAAGCGAACAGAGAAACGTAAACCTAGCCCTGATTGAACAGGATCAGATCGCTGTGTGTACATATCATTGTTGCCAGGCAGCTATTTTAAGTCTGGATCTTAGTTATGGAGTGCTGATTTCATATCTCACGGGAGGTTAAAGAGGTTATTCATGTACAGTGTTGATGTGGAGCTGCAGTTAGTGGTATGTGTGAGGGCAAACATTGCAATCACTGTTCATTATTGGGTTTCAAGGGTTAGCTCAACACAAGATTAAAGTGGCATGAAACCCGGCATCTCAGCAGAGAGTTTTCACACCTCTAATCTGAAAAAAAAAAGCTAGAAAAAGTGTTGTTTTTAGTTGTCTGGTGTGGGAGTGTCGAGAGTGGAAAGAGGGAATTGGTTTGCATACAAAGGGAAGTTTTATTACACTAATTTGCACACCGGCAACACAAACGCTCACAGGCTGAGGAGATGGAGAGTGATTCTGAGAGCAGCATTTACAGCAGTTCTGAAGCCGCCTTTCCACTGCACATGACATTTGGACACGACTGTCGGAATACGCCCCCTAGTGGTAGTCGCACAGAATTTTCAGTTCTGACATGCACCATAGGAGAGAAACTGTTCTCGCAGTGTCCGAAATAAAGGAGTGCAAAAGCAAGAGTCTTTATTTCTGTCCGTTCACCATGGTTGAATGAATGAATAAATACTAGAAACTCATAGACCGCTAAAACTATTGGAGGGAATGTGAAGATAACATATAAATGTATATTTTCTTACTTTATTACTTACATTTATGAACCAAAATTTAGTTTTTTTTTTTTAATATAGACTTTTTCTAATTAAAAAAATAACCAAATAAACTAGTATTTCTCATCTCGCTTGCACGGACCTGCTTAGACAACACTAGAATACATCACATCCGGTCGGCCGGTCGCATATGTTCTAGTCGCAGCAGTTCAAATATTTCATAGGATTTGAATTTTCAGCATACGGAGATGATCGGAACTCCACACAGCTCCCGGACTGCTCTCCATTGAAAATGAATGACTTTAAGATGTTTGTTGTGTGCAGTGGAAAGGAGGCTTAAGGGCGTACTCACACTATGTACAGTTGCCTTAAACTGAGCCGAAGCACGCTTGTCTTCCCTCTCATCTCCCCTGACGTCCCACACTCATATTGCATTCAACCCTGAGCACGCTAACATCATCGATGTTGCGCTGTTCAGTTTAGCTGTTGCTCAGCACAGTGGAGATTTTTTTAGTTCCATTGTTTTAGTTGTTCGATATGCAGTGACACAGTCAAATATTTTGCCGAACAGATCAGCCACTTTTGACGCTCACAAACAATCATAAAGTCCTCGTGCTGCAGGAATTAGGAGGTTTGCTGAAGGTGCAGCTGTTGTGCAGTGAGGGGTTTGCGTCTTTAATAACCTACGACAGTTTGCGTTCACTGAACAGTAAGAATTATTAATAAACACGTATGAAACAGGCCCTTAAAAGTCAGGTCTTGTCTTCAGTTTTGGGCTCAGGCACACTTTGCACTTATACTACAAGCGTACCGCACCAAAGCCCAAGTGAACCGTGCTCTGGCACAACTTTTCCAACTGGGCCAGGGCTGGCCAACTGAACCATGCCTGAGCCCAATTCAAAGCACTCACACTTCTCAAACAAACCGGGAAAGGGGCCTGGGCATGGTTCGCATAGCATAGTGTGAGTAGGCCCTGAGAGTGGTGTGGAAGTGGAGGACACAAACACAGTTTGGTTGGTGATAGTGCAGGTCCACTGTTTATCAGTTTGAACCTTGTACACAAACACAAGTGTGAGGTTTGTTGCGTGCAGCAATAGAATTTTTTTTTGTAATTGATAAAAATAAATAAATTATACAAAGACCATTTGGCCACAAGTGTCACATTAAAAAAAAAACCTTCTATAATATGGATTGAGTTGTATTATTGTATTATTTAGTGCCCACAATGTTATAGTTAAATTATAGTATATATATAGTATTATAGTAAACTCTAATAAAATTATAGTAAACTACTTAGTACCTTCATTCACTTTGACTAAAATTTGTCTTCTAAAACTGAAAGAGTACTTTTGATGATAATATCTTTGATAGCCGTCTGAATAAATGTAAATAAAGTTTTAAGTACATGCTTACCACATTTGTAAGGTAAAAATCAACACGAACGTGAACCGTGTCTCTTTAAATAAAACGAATTCTGAATTTCACTTTTCCCAGATTCAAAAAGCTCTTGGGTCAACATTGGTTGCGTCCAATCATCACCTCTGTACAGTAGTCAGTGCACTGATCAGGGAGCCATTTTTAGTGCTGTCTCATTTGCAAAATTCTTCCAGTACACAGAAATGTTTACTCCCTGAAAAGTCACACAATGCACCCTGAGAATGCATCCGTATGCACTTTGCACCCTTAGAGGAAGTTTGAGAAGCGTGAAATATAAATTCCAACATTTTTCAAAATATAATCTTTTGTGTTCAACAAAATTCTGTTAAACATGTTTGACCTTTTTCTATGTTTGGGCAAACTATTCATTTAAGTTATTTTTGTTTATTTTCTTTAGAGCCTAGGCCAAGGGTGCTCAACCTTGTTCCTGGAGATTTGCAGTATGTGGGTTGCATATGAGTTCAGTAGACAGCGTTCACACTAGCTAAATGTACCGAACTCCAAAACTGCTATTGTGAAAGCACCCTAAAAATTTTGGTTTATCAAATTGAAGATTGATTTAAAAAAAATACTAATGTATATAAATGAGTATGTAGGTAAAATGTCTGCGCTCAGGCCGACGTTTTTCTGCAGGTGCTGGAGCACATCCGCCTGCCCCTCATCAGCCCCTACTACATTCATGACGTCATTGAGACTCTGGATGTGGTGAAGGAGTCTCTCCAGTGCCAGAAGCTGATCTCTGAGGCCAAGGATTATTTACTGCTGCAGGACCGCCGGGGAGAGCTGTACAGCCCTCGAGCAAGACCTCGACGCGCTACAGGTCTGCAGAGTCTCTCTAATACCTAAAACAGTCACTCCATTACACTGACCATAAACAGTAAATTCACTATTTAATTATATAGATCAGCGATTCTCAACCCTGTTCCTGGAGGTACATAAACTCCCTTATCTGACCCATTAACCTCAGGATTTGGAGTCTATTCTAGTGTTCTACTGAGTTGATACAGGCGTGTTTGATTAGCTAGAGGTTAATAATGTGTACTGCTGGTGTGCTGACAGGAACAGCTTTGGGAAATACCTACTTACTTACCTACTTACCTACGTACTTACTTACCTACCAACCTACCTACCTAACTACCTACCTACTTACCTACCTAACTACCTACCTACCTACCTAACTACCTACCTACTTACCTACCTACCTAACTACCTACCTACTTACCTACCTACCTACTTACCTACATACCTACTTATCTACCTACCTACCTAATTAGCTAACTAACTACCTACCTACTTACCTACCTACCTACTTACCTACCTACCTACCAACCTACCTACTTATTTACCTACCTACCTATCTACCTACTCTCCTACCCAACTACCTACCTACTTACCTACCTTCCTACCTACCTACCTACCTACCTACCTACTTACCTACCTAACTACCTTCCTACTTACCTACCCACCTACTTGCCTACCTGCTTACCTACCTACCTACTTACTTACCTACCTACCTAGTTATCTACCTATGTACCTACCTACTTACCTACCTTCCTACCTACCTACATACCTACTTACTTACCTACCTACCTAGTTACATACCTACTTACCTACCTATGTACCTACCCAACTACCTACCTACCTACTTACTTACCTACCTACCAACTTACCTACTTACTCACTTACTTACCTACCTTCCTACCTACCTACCTACCTACCTACTTACCTATTCACTTACTTACTTACTTACCTACCTACCTACTTACTTACCTACCTACCTACCTACTTACCTACCCACTTACCTACCTAATTAATAATGTAGTGTACAGAGAACGTCAGAATTGTAGTTCATGTGGTGTGTGCTGTGCAGTGCATGGTTACTTTAATCTGCTGTGTTTCTGTTGGTCAGGGACTGCTGAGGTGATCGTGACGGTCGGAGGAGAGGACGATAAGGTTGTTCTCCGCAGTGTGGAGAGTTTCGATCCTCTCAATGGCCAGTGGAAGAGTCTCGCCTGCCTGCCCTTCGCTGTCAGCAAACACGGCTTGGTTGTGTCCGGTGAGAGACAGTCAGAAAATGAATTGTTTACTAAGCAGCAGTGTTCTAATATGAGCAAGATGTTTTCTCAGTTTGAAATGTGTGTGTTCCTGCAGGCTCTATGCTGTATTTGGCTGGTGGTGAGTTTCCGGACGGCTCCGCCAGCAGAGAGATGTGGCGCTATGACCCTTGTTTTGACTCCTGGTTAGAGATGGCACCCATGAACGTGGCGAGATCAGAACTGGGTAATGGCAGCATGTTAATGGATTGCTTATGCTTTTGCTGAACCCTGCTGTTCACAATAATGCAACTTAATCATGTTTAGTAGCGAGTTTGGGCTTGAGCGATGTTTTTTTCTGATCCTACTAAATTTTGATCTTGTTTTCACAATCTCAAAGTTTGTCCTCAAAAGAAGAGAAAGGGGATAATAAATATTTAATCCAGGCTTTTCAAGAATCTAGTTATTTAGTTATAATTATGGCTTAGATCATATTATATAAGAATGGATATAAAGAATTAGATTGATTTATTTGGCCACACTTTATTTTTCTGTACAATTCCTGCTATTAACTAAGATTATTAGCTCAATTAACTACTAGTTAGCTGCTTACTAATAGTTATGGCTTCAGCAGTCTGACTTGTTTCTTCAGGACTGGTGATGTTGGATGGATATGTGTTTGCTGTGGGCGGCTGGGAGGGCCGTTCCCGCCTGGACTCTGTGGAGTGTTATAATCCTCACACAAACACATGGCAGTTCATGGAGTCGGTCAAGATGGCGGTCACCAGTCCTGCTGTGGTCTCGCTGGATGGACTACTCTATGTGACAGGTATAGCAGGTTTCAACCAGAACTGTAATATCTGGAAATCTGGGAATCATTAACTGAAGTCCTGCTCTGATTCGAATTATTAACTTTAGACTTATTCTAAATGAGTTGCTTGAATCAGTGAGTTGTTTACTCAAGACTCGCACTGAGTAGATCATTTGAATCGGTGAGTTGTTACCTGGAAACTTGTAAATACTGGACACACTGAATTAGTAAATCTGTGCACTCACTCTAAACTGATCATTTGAATAAGTGTGTCATTAACCGGAGACTTGCTCTAAATGGATTGTTTGAATCAGCAAGTTGTCAACTGTAGACTCAATCTCACCAGATCATGTGAATCACTGAAACTTTCAGTGAATATCTGATATAATAATGTGTATTTTGAGAAAATTAAAGTGTTGTTGACCTTAGAAGAGTCTAAACCTATTCTATATAACCAGCAAAACAAAAATAATTGCTAATGTTCTCCTTCTGAACCTACAGGAGGTGCTGTTTTGGAGGATGGCGATGGCACAGACCTGGCCCAAGTGTACAACCCTAAAACATGCGTGTGGAGTGAGGTAGCTCCAATGCAGATTGCCCGTTCCGGCTCTGCGTCCTGTATCCTGAAGGGCAAGATATATGTCATAGGTGAATATGGAGGGCTCTACTTCAATGGCTAAATGAATTTTATCCTGTAGAGCAGGGATGGCCAATCCTGTTCCTGGAGAGCCACCTTCCTGCAGATTTCAGTTGCCACCCATATCAAACACACCTGCCTGTAATTATCACATGGTGTTCAGGTCCTAATTAATTGGTTCAGGTGTATTTGATATCGGTAGCAACTGAAATCTGCAGGAAGGTGGCTCTCCAGGAACAGGGCTGGCCACCCCTGTTGTAGAGCACTGGATGATGGTTGTTAATCTACAGGCGGATGGCACGCTTCTACCGAAAACACGGATAAGGTGGAGTGCTACGACCCCAAGACCAACAAGTGGACCATGTGCGCTCCTATGAAGGAGAGACGATATCGGCCCGGGGTGGCGGTGGTGGACGGCAAGATTTATGTTCTAGGAGGGGAAGAGGGATGGGACAGGTGAGAGAGACTTCACTGATGAAACACAGATATTAGTATTAGGTAGATATGAATATTTGATAGTTATTGTACTTATTGATCCAGTACTTATTGAAGAATCATTCAGGGGTCCCACTCCCAATTATCAAATTCTTTCACTCACTTTTAGTGACTCAAAATCTGAATTTCTCTGACATCTAATGCATGGAAAAACAAGCTGCTGTTTCGCTTATATATTAATGATATAACATAATTAATAGTATAATATAAGTATAATATAAGTAATAATATGTTTAAAAAACTGCTGACTCACTGTAACTAATGAAGCATAATTTGACTTAGTGAGTTAACTTTAGACTTGCTCATAATGGATCAATTGAATCAGTGAACTGTTAAATGTAGACTCCCTCTTAATGGATAAACTCTATATGGATCATTTGAATCAGTGAATCATTAACTATAGACTCGTTCATATTGGCTTATTTGAATTAGTGAATTGTTAACAGTAGACTACCTCTAAATCAGGGGTGTCAAACTCAGTTCCAAAAGGGCCGAAGCCCTGCACAGTTTAGTTCCAACCCTGCTCCAACACACTTACCTGTAGGTTTCAAACAAGCCTGAAGGACTCAATTAGTTTGATCAGGTGTGTTTAATTAGGGTTGGAACTAAACTGTGCAGAGCTGCAGCCCTTTAGGAACTGAGTTTGACACCTGTGTTCTAAATGGATCATTCGAATCAGTGAATTGTGAACTGTAGACTCACTTTATATGGATCTTTTGAATCAGTGAATTGTTAACTGTAGACTCTATTTGGTTAATTTGAATCAGTGAATTGTTAACTATAGACTCACTCTATATGGATCTTTTGAATCAGTGAGTTGTTAACTAAAGAGTCATTCTAAATCAGTGGTCACCAAACTTGTTCCTGGAGGGCAGGTGTCCTGCAGATTTTAGCTCCAACCTTAATCAAACACACCTGAACAAGCTAATCAAGGTCTTACTAGGTATACTTGAAACATCCAGGCAGGTGTGTTGAGGCAAGTTGGAGCTAAATCCTGCAGGACCGAGATTGGTGACCCCTGCTCTAAATGGATCATTTCCGTCAGTGAATATTTATTTATAGACTCACTCTAAATGGATCATTTCCGTCAGTGAATATTTATTTGTAGACTTACTCTATATAGATCATTTGAATTAGTGAATTGTTAACTAAAACTCACTCTATATGGATCATTTGAATAAGTAAATTGTAAACTGTAGACTCTAATTGAATCATTTGGATCTATGAATTGTGAACTGTAGACTCACTCTATATGGATCATTTAAATCAGTGAATTGTTAACTATAGACTTACTCTATATGGATCATTTAAATCAGTGAATTGTTAACTATAGACTTACTCTATATGGATCATTTAAATCAGTGAATTGTTAACTATAGACTTACTCTATATGGATCATTTAAATCAGTGAATTGTTAACTATAGACTTACTCTATATGGATCTTTTGAATCAGTGAGTTGTTAACTAAAGACTCACTCTAAATGGATCATTTCCATCTGTGAATATTTATTTATAGACTCACTCTATATGGATCATTTGAATTGGTGAATTGTGAACTAAAACTCACTCTATATGGATCATTTGGATCTGTGAATTGTGAACTGTAGACTCACTCTATAGCCGCATTTCCACTATCAGGCCAGTGCGAGCCAGGGCTTATATCGGGCCAGGCCGGGCCAATTGCCCGGGAGGTTGAGCAGTGAGGCCGAAATCATGTCGCGTTTCCACTGTGGGGCTAGTAGCTCGCAGCGCGTCACGCAAACCCCGCCCCCAGAACATCCCCCGAATCGAACGTCACTCAAACCGCCCACTTCAGCGAGAATCATGCAGATAAAGCACACCATCACATCATCACGAAACTATTAAAATTAGGACAACCAAAACAAACAAATGACACGTTACTGTACAGCAGTACAACGCATGTCTATACGCACATGCCTGTGTGTTTTCATTCATCATATTCATTTACTCGCCGACCGACTGCCATCGAAATCCAGTGGTCTTGCCACCAACGGAGGGACCCGGAGCGCAGGGAGCGCACACATCCATAATATAACACCACATATATAAAATTCTCCGTTAATAACTCGATATAAAATGTTTTTTATAACATCCTCTAGACAGAATCTGTCCAACATTCATCCCAAATGCTCCGGAGAGAACTGAAACATGATTATTTTCCCCCTATAGGCTTTATGACACTTAATAGGTGATTCCCTTTATTTAAAGATGTTGCTTATTATATCTTAAGTAAAGGAAAGTGTTCAGTGTTTCAGCACATAAGAGCAGCACGTAATAAAATATAGCCTATATTTCGTTGCGCTCAGCAGCAATGCACTAATAAAGCTCTTTATGTATTTAAAATGTCCTTTTTTAATTTTACCACGTCATATAAAAACACACACACTTGTTTGAGGACACAGAGCACATTTTGAACTTGCAGTTTTTCTCCGTCAAAAAAGTGCTGCGCGGCTGCAGACAGAAAAAAAGGTCGCCTAGTTTCTGCTTTCATTCACCCCGAAAATGCTCTGTTTGCATGATTTGATTAATTTCATCGTATCCAAATACTTTATAAATAATATTTAAAACATTTTCCGGTGTTTATTTATTTTTATTTTTTTAGAAAATATCTCAAATCTTTTTTTCAAAGAGGCTTTTGAAAAATGAAAGTTTAATATAAATTTGAAACAGTTTGATATAGTACCTAATTGTTATAGCTATAGCTTTTGTTAGTTTTGTATTGGTTTATTTATTTAATGTGATTTTATTATAGGCCTATCTAATATTTGTAATTCTTTAAATTATTTCAATATAGGGCTATTTTATCTAGATATGACACTATTGTTTTGAGCCTACAAAAGTGGACATGAAATTTGTAAAGTTTAATGTCTTACTGTTGTATTCATATAGTGTATTATCTCCAAAATAAATTAAAACAATAAAAATAAAAGAAAAAAGCCGCTCGCGGCATCAACAGAGCTATGAATGGAGCGCTTTTTTCGGTCTCACACACATACACAGGCATCTAAACGCGCAAAAACACACACAGTATTAAACTTGACAAAACCTCTTGAAAACCTTTACTGTCTGCTGTGTCTTTAATATGGTGTAAAGATTATTATGCGTTATTGAAACATCAAAGATGCAGCAAAGAAAGATCATTTTATGCAACAGCCTTACATTTAAAAGAGAAACTTAAGGGCGATCATATGCAAAAAAGACCCCAGCCTATAATTTGTTCCAGATGTTTTCTTTCCCTTATTTATTTATTTGTTTGGCGCATGTACTCGAGTGCGATTGGAAAACTGTGCCCGCCTCTCCTTTCACTCCGCACCGAAGCCCCGGCTGGCCCTCCTTGGCCCAAGGTATTCGGCGGGCCGAAAAAGGCTGGCCGTTGGCCCCGAGAAAGCCCCGCTTTGGCCCGATTAGGCCCCGGAAGTGACAGTGGAAACGCCACTGGCCTTGGCTCGCCCTGGCTGGCTCGCTCGCTTTAGGCGCGATAGTGGAAACGCGGCTACTATGGATCATTTGGATCTGTGAATTGTGAACTGTAGACTCACTCTATATGGATCATTTGGATCTGTGAATTGTGAACTGTAGACTCACTCTATATGGACTATTTGGATCAGTAAATTGTTAAATTTAGACTCCTCTATGTGGCACATTTGAAGCGTTGAATTGTTAACTATAACCTTACTCATAACGGATCACTTGAATCAATGAGCTGCTAACTATAGACTCACTATATTTAACTCATTTGAATCAGTTAGTTGCTAACTATAGACTCACTCTATATGGCTCATTTGAATCAGTGAATTGCTAACTATAGACTCACTCTATATGGCTCATTTGAATCAGTGAATTGCTAACTATATATTCACTCTATTTGGCTCATTTGAATCAGTGAATTGCTAACTTTAGATTCACTCTATTTGGCTCATTTGAATCAGTGAATTGCTAACTATAGACTCACTCTATATGGCTCATTTGAATCAATAAATTGCTAACTATAGACTCACTCTATTTGGCTCATTTGAATCAGTGAATTGCTAACTATAGATTCACTCTATTTGGCTCATTTGAATCAATGAATTGCTAACTATAGACTCACTCTATTTGGCTCATTTGAATCAGTGAATTGCTAACTATAGACTCACTCTATATGGATCATTTGAGTCAGTGAGATGATTCAGTCAAGTTCAGTGTGATTTGTGAACTGATGAACAGGCTGTTTACTTTAAAATGACTTACTGCTCTGCTATTTTTATGAACTGTAAATGAATAAAAAGCACATTGTTTTGTTTTGGAATGAAGTAATCTTAAATAAATATTGCAAATGTGTGTGTGTGCTGCAGGTATCACGACACTATCGAGCGGTACTGTGAGGACTCGGACAGCTGGGAGATTGTAGGAGAGATGCCCACCAGTCGCAGCTGGCTGAGCTGTGTGTCTCTGCACCTCCGCAAGGACGCTCACGCCTGCAGTCGTCCCGGGACGGCCTGTGAGACCGAGTTTCCAGTGGACTGATCCACCATGACACCTGCTTCAGCACTGGCCGGACACGAGCCCAGAGGCAGCTTTCAGAGCCGCCGCCGCTCCATCAGTTTCCACAGGACGGAGGAGCTTCTGAAACCCCCATCCGCTGTGCTCCTCCAGAGAGAGAGTCTGCGGGACGTCCTGATTTCTGTGTGGTGGTGATGATGATGTTCACGTGACGTACAGGGTTTCATGCACTCGCCACCAATCATGATTGTGACTTGTACTTGTTTTCTAACAAAGTGTCGTAGTGAAGCGTTTTGTACTTTTTGTACGGTGAATTTGCTGTTGTTTGTATTTATTAGATGTGGATTTGTTGTGCCGAGAGATTTCTGATACACTGAAACATGTCGACTGGTGTTCAAAGGGGAAATGGTCACACTTTACTTGAAGCTTTCATTAGTTAGTGGAAACAGCGGGGCTTAATTTATGCGCGAACACGGCATATCTGGATCCGGCACCTCTGAAATATCATTACCTCATTTTACTGATCCCCCTCCTTAACCGCCCTCCGCCCCTTCCGCTGTTCACTTTCACTTTCTTCCGCGACTCCCCAACCCACTCTTCACTTTCGTCCACAACACCCCTACGCCATTCACACCCCCCTGCTCTTCACTTTAGTCCGCGACAACCTCAACCTCTACATCTATAGGGCAGGGGTCACCAATCTCGTTCCTGGAGGTCCGGTGCCCTGAAGGGTTTAGCTCCAACTTGCCTCGACACACCTGCCTCTGTGTTTTAAGTATACCTAGTAAGATCGTGATTAGCAAGGGCAGTGATCACCAAATTTGTTCCCGGAGGGCCGGTGTCCTGCAGATTTTAGCTCCAACCCTAATTAAACACACCTGAACAGAAGCTAATCAAGCTCTCACTAGGTATACTTGAAACACCCAGGCGGGTGTGTTGAGGCAAGTTGGAGCTAAACCCTGCAGGGACACCGACCCTCCAGGATCAAGATTGGTGATCCCTGTCCTAGAGTAACATGCCGGTTCCATCACCCCGATCTGTTCCAGGACCTCGCAATTCACAAATTAAGCACTGGGGTAGAGACCTGCGCGGAACTAAATTTTGAATCCCGCCCGCACCCGCCAGGTTTTATCCCGAACCCGACCGCTCCCGCTTATGCCAAGTTCAGACTGCATGATTTTCAAAGTAGTCGTGACACAGATGTTTTCACACTGCATGACTATCTGGGCTAGCGTTTCGTCGCTGCTTTGTTTACACTGCAAGATAGATCGGCGACAGGGACATTCACATTGCATAACTTTACTATAGGAAGAATCGCCGACAATTTCGTCCAAACTACGTCTCACAGCCAAAAACACGTCGTATATCTTTTGTTATTAACTACATAATGAGAAAGAAGCCTTTAATGAGGTAGAAAAAGAACATGTTTTCTCACCTGGGTTTAAATGGAATTATAGCCATTTCT
Source organism: Danio rerio (assembly GCF_052040795.2). Lineage (NCBI taxonomy): Eukaryota > Metazoa > Chordata > Actinopteri > Cypriniformes > Danionidae > Danio > Danio rerio. Next base: position 63,083,128 of record NC_141023.1, read on the forward strand.
CCTCAACGTTGATAATAAACTAAGTACTTTCTGTATGAAAACTCCACTAGTTTTTCCTCCATTTCGTGGGTCCGTGCAGCAGGTATACACACACGCACACACAAGTGAAAGCTGCTCTCTCATTGGCTGTAGGCGATGGCTGATGTTATTTTCAGTCAAAACTCAATTCACACGGCATGATTTGAATCGCCGACAGCTCCAGATATTTAGCATGCCAAATATCTCACAGGCATCGGCGACTCATCAGCGATTCTCTCAGATCGCGTCTTTGATAGTTCATACTGTGTGATTGTCACTCACGTGCACGAGCAGCGATTTGCCTGTGATTTCAGGCATTTGTCAGCGATTTCTCAAAACCTGTCGGCGAGCCAAAATCGGGGCTAAAATCACGCAGTCTGAACTAGGCATTACATTCAGCCATTGTGTCTGCTGCCCGACCTGCCCCGTTTTCTACCCGCCGCGCCCGATCCCGCTAAAGAGTGGGGGGGGATGGTGGGAGAACGAAACCGAAAACCACCAAGCTATACATAGTCGAGACAGCCTATAACAAGCTGTCTGTATAAACACACACACACAGAGCTCTCTCATTTGCGCGCTCGCACTAACACACACACACACACACACACACACACACACACAGGCCTCTCTCTCTCTCATTCGCGCACGCACCCACAACTCTCATTCGCGCGTGCACGCACACACACGCACACTATTTTATTTACACACATACTATTTTATTTACACACATACATAAGCGTGCTCGCTCAGGAGTCGGGAGCGATATTGCTAGACGGCCTGCTCCCGTCCCAAATTAAACCAGTTACCGACCGCTCCCGCTCTTTATTCGGAAATTTATTTCCGCGCTGCAGAAATCTGGCCTGGTCCCGCGGGACAGCCATGGGAATGCAGACCTCTACATTGGGCAATTATTATTAATATTTATACTCCTAAAATTGCTGGGTTGTCTTTACTCACCCGTGGGTCACATGTAGTGTAATTTAATCTTTATGTTTTGTTACAACCTCCTGGCTCAAGAAATAAGTAGCAATTCCAAATAAAGATCCGAAAGCAGAAATTCAAATCAACTCAAATATATTGAATTAAAAATTGAGTGAAATGATGCATAAATATAAAGAAAACAAAACAAAAAACCTCCACAGCAGAAGAGGGCAGGATGAACACCGCAGTCTTGTTCTAGTGGGCTGCATCCGAAACTGTCTACTACTCAGTAGGTGCTGCATTTGACTTTAAACGTGTTACTTAACGGTTATAAAAGTGCGTTCTCTACAGTATGAATGGAATTCAGACGTACTACATCCGCCATTTTGTAGTGGTCACATGTCCTACCCACGTCTTTTGCGTCGCTTTAGCATTAACAATTGGAAGCTTATTTGTAGTGTGATCAAGTAACTAGTCTGTGTTTTGTGCACAGTATGCTGTTTTTCTGTCGGTGTATGTGTGCCCAAATGACCTACTACATTTGCCAAAATGTACAGCAGAGCTCGGGACTGGATTGCATCCCACAATGCACCACGCTCAGCTCCATTGCCTACTGTGTGTAATGAAAGAGCCTGAATTACAGCTGCAGTTTTTAAACCATCTTCCGCCACTCCTTATTTGTGTGGATTTATGAATGTTGTGAATTTTTTATGAGTAAGAAAATAAAATAAAGAGAGAATCTTACTGACTAAAGAGAGTCTGAGAAGGTGTTCGTTATTGTAACCATGCCAGGTAAATTTTGTTTCTAAAAGAAGTCTAATCGAGCAGTGTTTCCCCAAGTCTGTTGCTGGAGGCACAGCAACAGTACATATTTTGGATATCTGACCCTTTCAATTCAGGTATCGGAGTCTCTTCTAATGTTCTGATGAGTTGATTCAGGGCAGTTTGATTAGGAAGAGGTTGAACGTGTACTGTTGGTGTGCCATCAGGAACAGGGTTGGGAAACACTAATAGACATCCAAACATAGATCTCTTGGCTAAAACAAAGCTAAAGTTGAGCTGTCTGGGTATTAGGGAGGCTGAGAGAGCTTAACATGCTGCAATTTAGGAAAACACATGCAATTACAGTACATCAGCAAATTAGGAAAAGATCTTCCAACGGTTTGACAGCAAACGCATTAAGAAAACGAAACAAGGGGAAACAAAAATGTGACGGACCCGGATATTTATGTTGTGGTTATTAAGGCTAATAATACACAAAAAGACAAGGGAATCGTGATCAAGATGTTAGAATAAACAAAAAATATATATATATTTTAAAGATAACCTACAACTTTACGAAGCAAAAGTCACGACTTTACACTTACAGTCATCAAAATACGCCATTGTTTGTTGTGAATATACGCGCCCTCTAGTGGCAAACATTACATACTTTGCCTTTAACGCTACAGAAATGCCTTTTCCCCCTACAAATATTTGGTAACACTTTAAAATAATGTTCCATTAGTTAAAATTGAATGCATTTACTAACATGAACAATTAGTAATACATTTATTATGTTGTTTATTCAATCTTGTTAGCGTTAATGTTAGTTAAGTCTAAAAATGTTAGCTCATGTTAACTTACAGTGCATTAACTAAAAGTTAACAAGCACAACTTTTGGCTATTAATGCATTAAATAATATTAAACTATGATTGACAATGCTTTACTAAATTATTCATACGTACCATTAGTAAATAAATGAACTAACTTTAGCATGCATTAACTAATGGACCATTATTCTAGTGTTATCTAAAATTCAATTAAATTTATTCTTAAATTTGTAAAACTTCAATTTACAGAATAAAACAAATTGCTTTACCCAAACATCTGATTACCATAGCTACAAATATCTGTCAAATTAATTTAAAAGCTACAAATATCTGTTAATTAGCAGTGTTTTCATTTTATTTATGGTTGTGAATTGTATTATGGGATGTTGATCTCTGCTCTGTCGACTTTTGATGTTGAAAATTCAACTCTGCAGCTTAAAGTGGCTTTTATTGACATTTTACTAATTTGAAATAATGTAAGATATAAAAAAACAATATATAGAACAATAAATCTGTAAAATAACAGGAAAAAGTGCTGCCAGTTTATTACAAGGTTTTTGTAGCGTAATATACAACACCAACCCAGACTCTCTCTCTCTCTCACTGCAAACTATTAAAATGTTCACAAAAGTCACTTTTTCCTACTTTTTTAAAGTTAAAAGTTGTTGGAAGTAAGATTGAAGTCTCATAATGCAATTCAAAAGCAGAAATAAGTGGGGAAAAACTAACAGGTTACAGTTTTTTTATTTTTAAGTATACATGAATAATAATAATGATATCTGAAGGAGCCGATGATCCCAGAGACGGGAGTAATCATGAATATAACACAAATTAACTACATGGAAATATTTTATTTACAATATTTGCTTAAGAAAAAAAAAGTTTGACCAGTCGCTTACAACAGTGTTTCTCAACCACGTTCCTAGAGGACGACCAGCTCTGCACATTTTTCATGTCTCCTCAACCAAACACACCTGATTCAGAGACTGAAAGAGAGGCCTGAAACGGATGAAACAAAGGAGACATCCAAAACATGCAGTGCTGGTAGTCCTCCAGGAACGTGGTTGAGAAGCACTGGCTAACAATATACTTTGCTGACCATCTGTAAGCGTACGTAATTACAATGTGTAATACAATTAAACCAATAGAAAAGCAGCAAATGATCAATCCTGTGTTCAAACACACACTGAAAATAAATGATTCATTAGATTTACTTTGTTTTTTTTAATGTAAGCAGTTGTAAACAATTGATTTAGGCTGAATTGAAACAAATTCAATTTAATAATGTTGAATCTGATTTGTTTGTTTAAATTCAGCACATAAATTGTTTGCAACTTCTTACATCAAAAAAAGTAAATCTAATCTATCAGTGCATTTCAGTTCAGCGATGCGCATGGAATCATCCTTTTAATACAAGTCTCAGAAATGATTGATAATTATCTTTTTAAATCTTATTAAAACAAACAAACTCTATTATCTGAAATTATTTTTAAAAATATCATGAAAAAGCTAGTTTTTCTCTCTCTCTCACTAGTTTGGATTTGTTCACTTCCAAAATGAAAAGACAGAGTAAAAAATGCAGGGTTCCACACAATTCATTCAGGTTGCCCCAACACAAATGGATTAACAAATTTAACTGGATTGAACAAAAAACAATGAAGTTCTCCCAATAAATCTGAAGAATTGCATTGTTTAAGCTCATTTTGCATGAGTAGTTTCAACAAGCAGCAAAATCATCTTTTTGAGAGTCGTTTTAATCTAAATAGTTTATTTCTCTCCTCCTTTAGTCAAGAAAAAAAAAGTGTTTTAATGGAAAACATGCAGGATTTTTCCTTCATAATCCCTTTAACAGACATCATAACCACCTTACATTTTGTCCATGAGTTATCTTTAAAACAAATAAATTGTATACTTTCATTCTGGAAGTGAACTACTCCTTTACATTAGCATTGTGTTCCCCAGAAGTGAGATGAGAATGAGACGTAAAAGGCACACAGTGTGAGGGGTCAGACGAGCAGTCTCTCGATGGCCATCTGCACACTCTGGATCTGCGGTTTGAGCTGCGAGCCCTCTTTAATGGTGACGGAGGTGGCGATGACGGGCCGCGAGACCCCGCACGCCCGACCCAGCGCCTGCTTGGAGCGCACAAACACATACGGGACGTTCTTGTCCTCGCACAGCAGCGGCAGATGGAGGATGATCTCCAGCGGCTCTGCGTCGGCCGCCATCACGATGAACTCTGAGATTCCCCGGTTCAGGGTTTTAGTGGCTGAAATAGACAAGAACAAACATGTTGTGCCCTCTATGATCTGTAATGTAAATTAAACACCGTTCTTTAAAAGGGAACCCTTGGTATCAATTAGGGTTGGGTATCGCTTGGGGTTATTTCGATCCTTTTAAAGGTGCCAAAACGGTGCCTGAACCGATATTTTTGAGCCACAAAATTAAGGTGGATGACTCTAGAAAAAGCTTTTATTTGACAAAAAAAATATTTTTAATCATTTAAATTTACATTTAGTCATTTAGCAGACGCTTTTATCCAAAGCGACTTACAAATGAGGACAAGGAAGCAATTTACACAACTATAAGAGCAACAATGAATAAGTGCTGTAAGCAAGTTTCAGGTCTGTAAAGTCTAAGAAGGAAAGTATTAGTAATGTATTTTTTTTTTTTTGAGTACAGTTAGTGGTATATCCAGAGGCAATTGCAGATTAGGAAGTGAAATGGAGACTAAATAGACAGCGAGTGACTCTGCCGTTCTGATGCAGTTCGGGAGTTCATTCCACCAACTGGACAGCTTGACCGCAAGCATTCACGAAAGTGATTTCTTCCCTCTTTGGGATGGAACCACGAGGCGACGTTCATTCACAGAACGCAAGTTTCTTGAGGGCACATACATCTGCAGAAGTGAGAGCAGATAAGAAGGAGCAAAGCCAGAAGTGGCTTTGTAGGCAAACATCAGAGCTTTGAATTTGATGCGAGCAGCAACTGGCAGCCAGTGCAAACGGATGAGCAGCGGAGTGACATGTGCTCTTTTAGGTTCATTGAAGACCACTCGTGCTGCTGCATTCTGGATCATACTTTAAATAAAGTTTAAAGTATACACAGGGGTGGATTGATTGATTTGGGGACCCTAACTAATTCCAGCAAAGGAGCATTACACTGCAGATCTTGATGGTCAATTCCGATATTGTGACTGTATTCGATTATTTTGATGACCTGCTTACATCTTTTTTAAAAGTGTCTCATATTCGATCATCTGCATTTACACAGCACACGGCAAAGGCGCAATGACTAGGGAAAAAAAAAAAAGAGTGAGCGCTGACTAGCAGCTGATGATAAAAGAGTGCCATGTCCATGGCGTGATTTATGCATGTGATGTATGCACTAGTTTTATATTAGTTTATATTGGTTACGTGGCGAACATTGCGCTCTCGCGCTCTCGTGTTTAAATACCTACGCTATAAGACAATCTAAAAGCTGTTTAAATCCTCGTGTATGAGTTTTAAGGTTTGCGACTCTGCTGAAGTCTGTTCTGAAATGAAAGTGTCAAACATCGAAATATCAAGCCAATTCCACGCGTGTTCAATACGAAAAGGTCTGGAGAGGGTATTCTCCAATGCCAAAAATATTAGTAATTTATTAGATACAAATGAATAATTCGATGACAGAGCTCTGGGTTACGTTACCCCAATGCAATACAAGAATTACATGCAAGAGGTTCGCAACTATCATACATCTCCTTGACTCCACCATATATATATACACAACTGATATTAACAGGTGGAGTTTTGGTTTAGCATCACTTATCATTCATTCTGCAGTTCTTTAAGTATTGCACACAGACATACTTCCTCTTTCTGCAACCCTTCTTCTCTGCATACCTGAACAATTATGTGCATCTTTAATATATTTCACAACTTCTACAAGCATCATGCTCCTTGTCACATGTCTAGACTTCGTATTAGACAGAAGGCTGGAACAAGGGCCCCCGTACTACATTTATTCTTATTCTGCTATTTCCCTCTTGTCAGCAGGTCCTTCTAAAAAGTATGCAACCGAGTAAGAAAGAAGAAGTGTGCCTGGTAAAAATATGGCATCATACAAAAGAAAAAGATGGATTAATCTGTTGCTAGTCTAAACATTTTTCTAATAAAAAATAAAGACACAAAAGTAATAAAAAATAAATTACTTTGTCTACACATAATAATAAACGTTTACAAAGTGATGTAATACTTTTGAAAATCACAATCGCAAGCTATTTATAAATGCCTAATATCTGATGGCCAGAAAGTGATTCATTTTTAATAAATTGTTACAATTTAGGTATTTGTGATGCAGCAAAGACTGTCGTGTACACTATGATTTTATATAAAATCCACTTCAAGGTGTGATGGGACTAAAAAGTGGTCATAAACAAACATTTTCTCAATTCAAATGAGTGTGGGCTTGGACCCGGAAACAATATTTTATACATCGCAACTTAACAAGCAGATACATCAATTCATAATTTATACATTTTAATTTAATTAATATTTATTTTGATCATTTGTTTGTTAGCATGAATTAAAGTTTTGCAATATGCTATTAACATTACATTATCTTACAGCTAACCTGTGGAAAGGCTGTCAACAAAATCAGGGAAGACCTTTTTTATAGGCTTGGGCTTGACTACGTTTACATGGACATCAGTAATGTAATAATTTGCCTTAATCTGAATAAAACAAGGAGTTACAGTGGCACAATGGGTAGCACGTTCGCCTCACAGCAAAAAGGTCGCTGGTTCGAGCCTTAGTTGGTTCAGTTGGCATTTCTGTGTGGAGTTATGATGTTCTCCCCGTGTTGGCATGGGTTTCCTCCAGGTGCTCCGGTTTCCCCCACAAGCCCAAACACGTGTTATAGGTGAATTGGGTAGGCTAAATTGTCGTAGTGTATGTGTGTGAATGAGTGTGTATGGGTGTTTCCCAGTGATTGGGTTTGCAGCTGGAAGGGCATCCACTGCGTAATACTTGTGCTGGTTAAGTTGGCGTTAAAGAGTATTGAGTGCTGAATTACCTTCGTTGGCCCCTTTCCTCAGCTGTTTGTAATTGGCTGCCTGCTGCACCAGATCCAGGATGGTTTTGCTGAGGGTGGCATCAGCCAGAGGGTACGCTTTAGGGTTCACGTCAGATTCAGCCTGAGGAGAACAGCACTTGATCAGTCATGGTGAACATATCTTATAAACACTATCAAGGCCTGAACCATAAAGATTAGCCAGTTAAAGTACACATGAAATCAAAACTAGCAATATTGATTTTGTTAGCTCGCATGGCTAGTTTTGTGGTGAACAATTCATCTGTGCATGTCATTAAAATATATGTATAATAATTGTTTGCCTTTGTGATGTAAAATTTAAATCTGAAAATGCACTTCCTGTTTGTTTTCTCAGATTATGTCTGTCTGAGGTATTGGGTGTGGCTAACATACTTAACCACGCCCCTCCAGCTGTCAGTGACAACAATCAGAAACGGTGAGGTGGAGTCTGTTAGGTTGTAATAACTCTCCTGAAACCTTTTCCAGATCTATCTGAATGAAATGCCTACTTTACTATATCCAATAAGATTACAGCAGAAAAACAAGCCACGCCCACTGTTTCCTCATTTAATATTCAACATTTAATACTTCTCTAGGAACTGCATCACAATATGAAACAAAAAAACAAATAAACCTGTTGCAGCTTCTGGTTCATTCGGACTATAAGTTTTAGTTTAGTTTGCACCAATTCTGTTTTTTCAGTACCAGTTTTGTCAACTCAAAACTAATGTGGTAATTTGGAATTTGTTAAGCCAAATATAGGCTGAATCCAAGCAGCAACCTCCCGCTCTTCCTCGAAGCTAATACGGAAGTAAATGAAACTGCAATTCATCAAAATTCCACTAGGCCTGTCTCCAAAATTGAGTAGATTTCTATTGACCCCGATATTAAAATGGCCAACTTTACAGCAAAAAAAAAAAAAAAAGTGTTTACAGCCCGGTTAAAAGAACGATTTTGGTTGATATAGCTAGAATGACCCTTCATGACAATTGTAGGGGAGAGGGGTGAATTTTTTATAAGTCATCCGTTTCCTTTATATCATATTTAATTGTGAGACATTATTAAATTCTTAAGTAACTGTTTTCTCATTGAATGTGGTTTCAACTTGAACCTATTCCAGTGATTCTAGGCTGAATTTTCAAAATCATTACTGCAGTCTTCAGTGTCATGTGATTCTGATTAGACAATGGTTTTACAACAAATCAGGCATAAAACAAAACATAAAATAATAATAACAATAATTCTTTAATTTATTGTACAGCAGTCCACATTTGAAGTTCAAAGTTGCCTTAAAATAATAACAAGAATTGTTAAATATACATTTAAGTTTAAAGACAACATTGATCAAAGGTTTATTCCACTTTAAATGTGGACTACTTTAGTTATAACATGGTGATTAAATTGATATTAGAACAAATGGACGTCTAAATAACTTTAGTGCACATAGACGTCAACATAATAGACATCAACATTTTTCTAAATATCTTCTTTTGAGTTTAACAGAAACAGCAAGTCCCACACATGTATGAAACAGCTGCAAGCTGAGAAAATGTACAGTTTTCATAATAAAAAATTAACAACTCCTAAAAATTTGAACTTAAATTTTGGGTAACATCCTTAATTGTAATAATGTTGTTATGAAAGCAAAGTCTGATTGGCTCATGAAAATACACAGCTTGATATATATAGAGGTAAAGTTGGTTTTATATTGGGATATTCAGACTTTCTGCTTAATAATATAATTTGAGAAAGGTCTTCTTTGCAAATTCTAAATAGGGAAATCATATTAGCAGCCAATGACTAACGTTATCAAAGAACAACATTGTTCACAGTGAATTGCAGAGTGCTAATGTTGTTTAAAAGTCATAATTGCATGCTAATTCCTATCGAAAATTCAAAGTAACATGGTAAACAATATAGAGACTTCTAAACGAACAAATGTGTGAATATAAAACCAACTTTACCTCTATTTTCATAATTACCTAATTTGCATGTAAGTTACACACATGTAGATCTATATCCAAAACACGTGTATCTATATGAATTTCATTACACTTTAAATAAAGTAATGGATTTAGCTGAAGCCTTTGCTAGACCACATCATAAAAAAAATAATAAAATAAATCAATAATCTGTGTATTATTTAGAAACTATGAGTGTAACAGAAAACAGCAGCACGTGTTGAGTGGAAACACACACCACAGTCAATGAGAATGCAGACCATAGCCCAAGCATTAGTTTAAAACTATTATAATGCGTATGTATTTACCATTTCTTCGAGCTGTGGTTCAGATAAGTTATGAGTGTGATAAACTGGTCCTCTCGGCGTGTGCTTCACGGAGGACAAACAGACCGCGGCGGGTTTAAAAGTATGATTCGTTTACTGAACGTTTAATGCGTGTGTGTGCTCTGAAATACGACGCTCAGTTTTGACGTCAGTAAAATGAGACAGCGGATTTGGGTGAAAAACGGTGAAGGATACAGCTGCAGATACGCACATAATAATTTTTGGGACGCTGTAAAACAGTAATTAATATTTTTACATTACTATGATGTTTTGGTTTAGGGTTAGGGAAAGGATTAGACGTTATTAAAATGCAATTAATGGGTAAATTAATAAATGTTATAAACATTGATCGTTAACTTCCGTTCGCGGCTGTATCCCTTCTAGCAAGAACATGGGAGAACCATTTAAAGGGATAGTTCACTCAAATAAGAAAACGTCATACTTTATTCACCTTTTACTTGTTTGAAATCTTTGAGTTTATTTCTTCTGTTAAACACAAAATGAGATATTTGAAGAAAGCTGGAAATGTGACTTCTATAGTTTTTGTTTTACCTATGGAAGTCAATGGTTACAGGTTTTCAGCTTTCTCCAGAATATATTATTTTGTGTTGAACAGAATAAAGAATCTCATAAAGGATTGGAACCACTTCATGGAGAGTAAATAGTCGGTACATTTAAATTCATATTCATTGTAATAATGTAAAATTAATGTATCATTTTAATCCTTGTCACTTTGAACCAGTGACATTACACACTAACTTCGCTATGAATTCACATATTATATTTACCGTCTGTCTTTAACCTTTCATTTATGGATAAGAAAATTAGTATAAAATAAATTAATTTAATAAAAACATGCAGTAGCCAAACATTCATTCATTTTCTTTCGGCTTAATCCCTTTATTCATCAGGGGTCGCCACAGCGGAATGAACCGCCAACTTATTTAACATATATTTTACACATTGAATGCCTTTCCAGCTTTAACCCAGTACTGGGAAACACCCATACACTCTCACATGCACACACTATGGCCAAATTAGTGTATTCAATTCACCTGTACCGCATGTCTTTGGACTGTGGGAGAAACCAAAACACCTAGAGGATACCCACGCAAACACGGAGAACATGCAAACTCAGCCGGGGCTCCAACCAGCAACCTTCTTGCTGTGAGGCAAAAGTGCTAACCACTGAGCCACCATGTCACCCCCTGTAGCCAAACATTTCTTATAAAAGTAGTCTTAAACATTGGCTGTTCATTCATGTTTTGTTAATATTATATTTTTTATATAAAATTTTGGCTTAAGCATTGTACAACAATAATGTTGACAATATAGTGGAACAATATTAGAAGCTTTTTAGAGTCTTTTTGCTTTTCTTTAACAAGTTAAGGGTTTCACGGTGGCGCAGTGGGTAGCACGATCGCCTCACAGCAAGGTCACTGGTTCCAGTCCCGTCTGGGTCAGATGGCATTTCTGTGTGGAGTTTGCATGTTCTCCACGTGTTTGCGTGGGTTTCCTCCGGGTGCAAGTCCTAAGGCATGTACTATAGGTGAATTAGGTAAATTGGCTATAGTTTATGTGTGTGAATGCAAGAGTGTATGGGTGTTTTCCAGTGTTGGGTGGTGACTGGAAGGGCAACTGCGGCGTAAAAACATATGCTGGAAAAGTTGGTGGTTCATTCCGCTGTGGCGACCCCTGGTTAGTGAAGGAACCAAGCCGAAAATGAAGTTAACAATCAAATAAATGTGTCTGAAGTCAATTAGAACCATCCTTATTAATGATCAAGGTTTTATAAATACTTTATAATTTATTCAAAATGCTTTTTTCACATCTAATGGGGTATGAAATGTTAATTTAATCATAATTTTACTCACCATTCACTTGGTTCCACTCCTTTATGAGTTCTGATGAACGCAAAAGAAGACATTTTGAAGAATGCTGAAAACCTGGAACCACTGACTTCCATATTTAGATATGGTTACAGATTTTTCAGCTTTCTTCAACATATCTTATCTTGTGTTCAGCAGAAGAAAGAAACCAATAACTACTTGAGGGTCAAAGTACATTGTAACTTTAGGGTGAACTGTCCCTTTAATAAAACACAGCTTCCGGTCTATCCATATATGGTGTGTTGTTGTGGCGCGCGGGATTGTGGGTAGGTCTTCGGAATCGGCCATAACTGTCTTTCACAGCAGCGGCTGAAGGAGAGAAACGGAGTCATGATGACGGGCTTCAGAGGTTTCACTCATCTCTCCGTGAGTCTCTTTCTCTCAGTCTGCATCACTCTTTCCTCTCCACCAAAACGGCCAGTTTGAGAGACACCAGAGCTTTCAGGGCCGCAGTACACCTCTAATTGTAGCGCCGCATGCTAATGTCACTCATATACTGTCATTCCTGAACAGCTGTGAGTGTGCAGCCGCTGAACTGGAGAAACATGAATGAATAAAGCTCCGGTTCTGGGAGTGTTCGCTGTTTATGTGTTTCCCGAGGGTTTTTCACTGCTTGGTTTGTGAATCACTTGTGATCTAGTGTTTGAGTGATGAAGGTCATGATGGGACACAAACACCTGAGACCTTTAACCTGGTTTCTATCACCTGTGAATGAGAATTTAATCGCAGAGACTGTCTAATCAATCACAGTGGAAAACCTGGGAATGTCAGGGACTTTTAAAATAGCATTAGTCAGATATGGAAAAGTTTTAAAGATTAATTAATATATAAATAACTTACAAAACGGTTTGCAGGGAAAACAAACAGCTATACAGCATCCAGAAGGGTTGTTATCACAGAAAGAGTGTCTGTGGTCTTATTAGAGCACTGTTTTATGATTTTTTCTGCATGTACAACTCTCTTGGATGTTGTTTATCCTGCTTATTACACTGCTACTAGTCACAAAACATAAATGTTTGATACAAAACATTGTTCTGAGCCATAATGGTTTATTAATTCTTTAATTAAACGCAAAACGGACAGAAACAAACACAGCTGAATGATGGAGTATACACTAACCTGCTAATTATTCAGTCACAAGATGGTGCCAAACAGTCAAAAACGCAAAGCTGACATTAATAAAACTGATTTAGTGGAGCATAGACTAAAGCCTGATTTATACTTCTGCGTCAAGTGACCGGCGTGACCCACGGCGCATGCAACGCGCGCGGCTGTGCATTTATACTTCTGCGCGCTGTCTCTGTCGGTCTGTATTAACACTTCCGAAACGCTAGTTGGCAGTGAGGTGTAAATGTTCCTCTGTGTCGAGTTTCTTCTCTGGTTTTTAGCTTTTCCTGAACACCTCCGGGATGTACAAGTGGCTCAAACTTGCTCATTTTGAGGCAGGAACCGGTGGACGTGCAGCAGCTTTAACTATGAGGTAAACACAAAACAAAACTTTCCATCCGGAGCTCCTTCACGGGACTCCACACTTGTAAACAATCGCTCGTGCCATTCGCGCGGCTCTCGGTCCCGCCCAGACTCGTCAGCGCTACCAAGCCGACCAATCACAGAGCTTACACTACGCGTCGTTGCGACGTGTAGTTACATTTTTTTGAGAGGTGCACGTCAGTGCCGGCGACGGCCACGGCCAAGGGCTATGCGTCAGCGTTGTAGCATACGCCGGTGTTTGACGCAGAAGTATAAATCAGCCTTAACCCAGGGATTCTCAACTGGTGGGCCTCAGCGATCCTGCAGGTGGGCCATGAGGTAGCTCAAAATTAACTCTCAATGTTGTACCGTAATTTTTTGGATCTCATTATTAATATGCTATATTAAAATGGTCGAAGTAATGCTTTTCTCCTGTTTACTGATTCGTTACGTCAAACTCGGTGCAAAAACAGCCTCATGATCGTGTCTGCATCTAGTACACATTACGCCTGTTTCACACAGCACGCGAGAGCAGCACACAGGCAGAATATTTGCTGCGCGCATGCATTGTCCAGTACATACACTCCGCGCTGATGCGCTGCTTAGTATGAAAGCTCTAATCTGTTAAACATGGATGCCGAAAAACACACGCGGCTTTCACGTGCGATGTAAAATAGGCTTAAGGCTGTTCATTCACAAACTATGCATGAAGTAAAAGTCTCTAGCTGCGTCCCAAATCGCATACTTATGCACTATTTTACGCCTTTTTGTTGTATAAATAGTGTAAGTAGTGTGTTCACACTGACAGCTCTAAAAATAATAAGTGCACTTTAATTACCCGGATGAGGCACTCATTCAGCCGCTAAAATGAAGTGTGTAATGATGGACACTTCACGCACTCAACGACCGCAGGTTTGCTTACGTAGCGGAAGAGGCGGAGCTATCGGACGCACATGTTGGATAACTTTTTTTTTTGATGGTGAAAGCAAAATTCTCTTACGAGATTGATTATAGCGCCTCCCAATGGTGAATGCGGCAATACTCACGGCAGGTATTATTTGATAATTCGGTTGTTTGTTTCACTGATTTGGCAACCGTCAATCGTCATCAGGGAAACGGTTT
>NC_141023.1:63100000-63140000 GCF_052040795.2 Danio rerio
GGTGAGTGACAGCTCAGAATCAGAGGACTTGCAGTTTAGATTAAATACTGGATGTGCTGTGAATAATGCCTGTGTGTTTCAGACCACTAAAGGTGCGTCAGCCTTCAAGATCTGTCGCAGTCTGGAGGCTCTGGGTGCTAGTTTGAGGTCAGTTTCATGAGTGTGCATGAACACTTTCACTTTGCACTTTATCATTTCTCTCACGGTCGTGTTTTGTTTGGCTGTTTTTCAGTGTGACGTCTTCGAGGGAACACATGGTATATTCCCTGGACTTTCTTAGAGATGATTTGTGAGTATCATTGCTGTACATGAGCCATCAGCAACATCTAATAGACATGAAATATACTCTACAGATACAAGAAACACGGACACTGGAGTGTTTTAATGTAACGTCGATCAGCTGGTTTGTCTATAAGCTGACATACGAGCGATCCGCTGATGAAGCGTGGCTTTAAAACACTCCAGTGTCCCTGTATCTGTGTTTACACTCAGTAAACAGCGGTGAGTTCGGTGAACTGATGGCCAACCACAGCCATTTCTGTTGAGCACGTGAACACAATGGCAAATCCACGCTGTTTAAGAACGCGCTTAACAGTGCTCAAATGTTTCCGGGAAATGGATGGTCTAAAATTTTCTGGATCAATTGTTACCGAATTTCAGTATTGTGACAACTCTAGATCAGATATGACGCGCTGAAGTGCAGTAGATTCTTTGCTTTGCTCACATATTTATCCGCTTCTTGACATCTCGGCAGGGTTTAAACAATGCTGGCTGATGAAAGCATGATGAGTAAAACTCAAACGAACAGCATCGGAGAAACCAAAACTTTGTTAAAACAACAAATCGCAGCGTGAGTCTTCCATGACTGCCAGAGGCCCTCTATCACTTCCTTCTCTCTCTCTTTCCTTCTAGCTCTTACTTTTCTTCTCTGACGCCAAGCTCTGCCCTCTTATCAAGGAACAGGCGTCATCCATGATAAAAGAATTTACTGAGATTGCTGAACTTACTCAACCACAATTTTATTTATTTGTTTTATTTATGACATCATCACAATCTGATGGTGAAAACGACAGGTGTAATGCTCTCTGAAACGCATTAGAAACTGATATAAATATGATCTGATTGCTCAAACCACTTTAGGAGATAGACACTGTCCAGATGAAACTTATATGACATACAATTGAAAGTTGAGTCCCTTTAGGACGTAATGAAGATGACAACTCCCATGATTCCACACTCAGTCATACAGTCATCAAAATGCATGTTTGTTTGTTGTGAACACACACCCTCTTGTGGCAGAAATTATGTACTGGTGTTTTTAAATGCATATTCATTGTAATGATTGTTTACGGCCCTTTGGTCACCAGGATTATTTGTTGCTAAGCTAGCTTATAGCTTAGCTTGCTACATTTTCCAGAGGGTAGTTAAGCTACCTTTTAACTAGAGTAGCTAATAGCTTAGCTCACTACATTTTTCAAGTAGCTTGCCCAACACTGAAAGACACTAAGTTAAGTGGCAAGTTATCATAACAAGGACATCTCAACAAAATTTGCATATAAAATGACAAAACTGAGCGAATGACGCATAATTACAGTTGTGATGAGCATGCATGAAATCACATTCATGTTCAAGATGATTCATGATTATGAAGGTTTCATCAGTTTTAATGAACACTTCTTAAAGTGTTACAGTGGCCTGAGTTTTTACAATATTATCTTTTAAAAGGGAATACCAGATCATTTTTAAAAAACAGTGTAGGATTTACTGAATATTTTTCAGTTTTATTTAAAACAGAAATACAACAAATTAAATATCAGATCTGTCATATGGGCAGAAATGCTCTAAAAACAGCAATATGGTATCTTTTGAAGTAATACAACGTTACCTTGCACTTACTTATCATGTGTTCTTACATCAAGTCTTTGAATTTGAAGTTATTGGACCCGAAATTTACTTAAAAGGTCCTGAAAGTACCTTGTATAGCAAACATAGTGAATATCAGTAGCAGAATGAGCATGTAGACCAGGGGTGTCCACATTCAGTCAAAGAGGGCCAGTGTCCAGGAGAGTTTAGCTCCAACCCTAATCAAACACACCTGAACAAGCTAATCAATCTCTTAGTAGGTATACTAGAAACTTCCAGGCAGGTGTGTTGAAGCAAGTTGGAGCTAAAGTCAGCAGGACACCGGCCCTCCAGGACTGAATGTGGACATCCCTGATGTAGACAGTCTGTCCTGTAGATTATATTTAAAAATTACTCTTGTGTGTGTTTTTGTGTGCAGTGACGGTGTGATCGAATACCTTGTGGATGTGACTACTGCTCCTGACTTCAGACCCTGGGAGTTGGCAGATCTCACCCCGAGGGTCAAGATCGACAAAGCCTTGGCTGAACAGAGCCCACAGATAGGTGCAGTACATGGTTTACTCCTAAATTAATGTAGAAAGTTGATTAAGTGATACTGAACAGCTGTTTTCTCCGCTCAGGTGTCCTGGAGAAGCTGCATGAAGCTGCTTATAAAAACGCCTTGTCCAACTCGCTCTACTGTCCAGACATCATGCTGGGGAAGATCAGTGTTGATCATGTAAGAGGCGAACAGCTTTCTGTACTGTTCCCCTACTGAAATGAGTACCAGTGTATACTAACACTGCCTTTCTGCTCTGAATCTGCAGCTTCAGCAGTTCTTTGACAATAATTACACCAGTGCAAGAATGGCTCTCGTTGGATTAGGTAAGTAATTTTTCTGCATAAAGTGTTCATTTCTTTTAAATAAGCTTATTTCAGGAAATTAACTCAGTAAATAGCAACAATTTAGGATTTATACACTTTTTGCTTATCGTTATAGTTCAGCTTAAAGGGATAGTTCACCCTTAAATCAATATTTACTACTGTTTATTCAACCCCTAAATGGTTTCAAAGCCTTTATGAGTTTCTTACTTCTGTTAAACACCAAGAAAGATATTATAAAACTATGGAGGTCAGTGGTTACAGGTTTCCAGAATTGTTCATATTTTCTTGTTTTGTGTTCAACTGAAGAAAGAAACTGAAGCAGGATATAATGACAAAGATAATAAAGAGTAAGGCCCTGTTTACACTAGTGCGTTTTAGTTTTAAACGGGTGTTTTAGATCAAAAATGAGCCGCGTCCACACTAGCATTTCACCTAGCGTTTCTGAACATATCTCCGTCCACACTACGCCACCAAAAACGTTTATCACGTGACCATTCGCGCACTCCGGACATGTGCGTTCTAGTATAAACAGAAAGCATGTGTCTCGCTCTGCATTTGGTTATTATTAGTCAACAAACGCCGGTTGAACAATGAACTCGATGGCGAAGAATGCAAGCGAGGTATTTTTGTGCACAGACGACGAGGTCGAGTTGTTACTAAACGTAACAAATGAATAACTGCACAATGGTGCATAAAATAGACAATAGTGCAAACAACACTCCCATTTCTGTGTCCATGTTGTTGTTTACAGTGAAGGCTGGTCTGCTGTCTTCCGGTAGCGTTAAAGCTATGTGTTATAGTCATGTGATAGGGGCTTGACAAATAAGGAAAGGATACGCAATGACACAAAAGCCCCAATCAGGTAGCGAATCTCAGCAGCCCCGCCTCCGTTTTCAGATGTCTCTGTTTACCCCATCCACGCTGAGACGGAGCAGCAGTGTTTCAGAATGAAAACAGCCTATCCAGCATTTCCAAAACGCTCCGCTTTTGAAAGTTTTCAAAAACTCCGGCGTAGTGTGGACGGATGGCCTAACTGTAGCAAAACTTATGCATTTTCAAACTAAAATGCATTAGTGTAAACGGGACCTAAGTCAGTCAGTGAGTGAATGTTTGCTGTTGAAGGGGTCAGTCATGCGGCTCTGAAGACGGTCGGTGAGCGATTCTTCGGTTCTCATAAAGGAGCCGGAGCACCAGGAGCCAAAGCTGTGTACCGCGGCGGTGAGTGCAGACACACTCCATCACACTAATTAAACATCTACAGTAATTCAAACAAAATATAAAATGTAATTGCAGAAAATGTAAATGTAAATCAGTGATTTTAAATAACCCTTCTCCGATGTTTACTAATATTTTCCAAAGTTTTCTGTATAAAATAAAAGCATGTTTTGTGTAATGCTATGCATTACATACATCTCACCATAGATATATTGGTTTTTCCTATTATGTCCCTTTTTACAAGATGTAAAATAAGTCATTAATAAGTCTCTAAAAGAGATGGTCATCTATGGGTGGGGCGTTCTTCCTCACAAAGAGAGAATGTCAAAGTGTTTCTGCAGACAGTTTTTATAAAATGTGATTATAAAAAATACAATTAATAATGTTTTTTTTCACCATTAGTAGCTGGTTATATTCACACACTGTTGTCACATAACTTTGTTCAAACCCCTTATAAAGGTGTTTTTTTCACAATAGCCCCGCTTTAAAGTAAAGAGATGTGGCAAAAAAGTTTTACCAAAATTAAATAACAACAACATTTTAAAACCATTGACACCAACGAATAACTTTTATAATAAAAAAAAACATTTCGGGGACATCTCTGGGTCATATTTCACCCAATATATGATATTATGCATAAATAAAGTATCGAACATTTTCAGTGTTAAAACAACATTTTGGTATTACATTATATTATATTTTATGTTATTATGAACAAATATTCAAATAGTAAATTATTTAATTATGTTTATACCATGGGCATATCTATTTTATTACTTTTAGAAAATGGGTTATGAGTAGGCAACACAGAATCAACACGGATTTAGGCCATCATTAATTCTGTTCATTTACTTGAGTAAATGTGTGTAAATCTAAATTTATTCAGTTTTTAAATTAATTACAGTAATTTTTTTGGCAAATTTAAAAATGTATCTAATTTATGTGCAATGCAGTTTGTAAAGTAAAATTCTCTTGTCTTTTAGTAGAGATATTATATGAGAGACTTGCTTTGTTTACCAAATAAAGTGAATTTAATTGGATTTGCATTTAGACATTAAATAAAAGTTTAAAAGGTATTACTTTTTATTTAATATATTAAGGTTTTAGTTTTGATACTCCCAAAATAATTCGACAGAAATCCAGATTTTTACCAAAATTCCCCAAAGAAATAGCAAAAAACGCCACAGATTCCGTCTGGCCCTAGTCATGATTTTCACACATACATTTTTTTAAAGCTATTGACTATTTTTTTATTTGGTTTGACCCTCATGAGAACATTTGGTTTGAATGGGCGTTGTCAAATGTAGACTTCAAATTAAACACCCACTGCTGTGATCGGTTGGCAGTTTTGCATATTAACGGAACTGAAACGTCTCTAAACATCATCTCTCTCTAAAGTTTTGTTTCTTAACATTTCAATCAAACAAAATCAGCATTTTTTTCAGTTTGCCCAAGCTTATGTGCATATGCACTTGAAGGGAATGAGATTACAACACCATCCTCTGAATAATGCTTCATCCGATTGTTTTGATGGCCAATCTCCTTCCAAAATAACACTCCTCTCTTTGTTTACAAGTTTGAAAGTATTTGTGTACTGTAGTCGCTATCATGTGATATTTGATGGGATGGGGTGTACCTCGTGTTCGTTTCATACAGATTACAAAACCAGAGAACATTTTTTTTAAGTGTAGTTGTTTTATTTAAAAGAAGAGATTTCCCATTTGCATTTGCTGATCCTAACAGGTGCATAACAACTGCAGAAACTATCGTAAAAACATAAGTATAATCTGAGCCTCTCCGCTGGAAAATCGTCAGTCTGTATTGATCGCTGATTGGCTCCTGTACTAGAATGCAGGGCTTCATTCACCATATTGAGCTTTATACTTTTCCTCATTCTAAACTATATAAGTGGTATGTCTTGTGTATTCTATAGTTTTTAGTACTATATAACAATATTTCATGTATAACAGTAATATGAAGTATAATGAGAATCATTACTGATAATAACAGGCATTTGCATCAACATAGTTTTTGTGCGTCACAGTAAGGAGGATTCTTGTTTCCTAATGTGCTTAAAGGCCATTTAAACAATGTGCTTGTCTGACTGACAATATGTGTGTGTGTGAACAGGTGAGCTGCGGGTTCAGGGCACTGGATCTCTGGTTCACGCTCTGCTGGCTTGTGAAGGAGCTGTGACGGGCTCAGCTGAGGCCAACGCCTTCAGTGTGCTGCAGAGGATTCTGGGAGCTGGACCACATGTCAAGAGAGGATCCAACATCAGCAGCAAACTCAGCCAGGGCATCGCCAAGGCAACCGCTCAGCCATTTGACGTGAGTGCTTGTCAACCCTTACGCCCCATTCACACGAGGCTTCAGCGTCAGCGCTTGACTGAAGGCGTGTCTGAAGTTGGGGTTGACGCGATCGTCATAGCAGCGTCAGCCAATTAAATTCAGTCAGCAGTAGGCCACTGTCTTGCTGGTGTATTTGCATACAGCGATCTGATTAGCTGACGCAATAATGGCCATTATTGATAATTAAAACTGATAATTCAGCAAAAGAAAGGGCATGTTTCGTATTTTCTTTGATTATGGAGGGAGGCAGTAATGTTATAGGCTCTGTTTTCCTATAAATATGCACACAGTGTGTCACGGTTGAGGTTGGAGAAAAAGGAGCTAGGACCCAAGTGCAGAGTAAACACGCTAGAACACGCAGCCAATAAGAGAACTCATTCACCGCGTGTTCAGATGATAAGACAAACACAACACTGAAGCACACAACAAAAGCACGCGACCACAATGTAAACGCAGAGTTACGTGCTTTGACAACAGACACAAGACACGAGCACACAATAGATGAAAACACCTAACCGTGCGCTCACACATATACAACGCGCATGTTTCATCTCAGCGCCAACCAAAACCAAACCATCAAGATGGAGACGCTGAGAATAAAACAGCGCATCAAGCGAGAGCGCACACGGTCTGCACGCACCTACGATGACGTACACCCAGAGACACACACACAATGACAAAACAAGTGCTCTACCCAAGAAAACTTGAGCCGAGCACAACAGAACAGGACAAGACAGAGCTAGTGTCCGGACTTTGTCACCAAAACAAGAATTTACAAGACCAAAGTGGCAGAACCCTGACACAGTGAAGATGACGCTCATATGGCCTAAATATGCAGCTACACAACGCCTCAGCATTTCTGCTTTCTGTTAAGTTGCTAATATCAAAATGAAAATGGACAGTTCCTCATATCATGTTTTCATTTTATTATAGTAGCCAGGGTGATGTCAATGAGGTTATAAAGTATGCTGTTCCCTTTGAAGATTTACCCGACATGTCCTCGGGAGTCTGTTTTCCATATCAAACGTGCAAAGTCCGAACTTACAAAGAAAGGATGCAAGACTGAACTGTGTGTAGGCAACATAATATTGAGGAAAAGCCCCAATCAGAGAGGCGAATGTCTGCAGCCCCGCCCCCGTTTTCACATGTCTCCGTTTTCTATTAGCTATTAGCGTATTATGGAAAAACCTAAAAGACGGTGAGAGTAAAAGTAGATCAACCTCAGTGTGCTCTGGCAAAACGACTGACGAACTTGCAGGCAAAATTGACTCACATCCAGTCAGGTGGATCTACATAGTCTACATTTCAGCTCAAATGTTCACCTGACTAGATCTCTCCCAAATTGTTCCTTTCAGCCATCTTCATTCTTGTCTTCAAATATTGAAAAATATCTACATTTTCATCTGCTTCTCTCTGTTTTCACTTTATTTTTGTTCGTCTTGTTTCCGTCTCACTACAGTTGAGCTGTTTGTGATTGTTCTTCCTCACAGGCCACAGCTTTCAGCACTACTTACTCAGACTCGGGGCTCTTCGGGCTCTACATCATCTCTCAAGCAGACTCGACCCGCGAGGTGAGAGCTCAACAGACCTGACGCTCGTGTTAAAGAGAGAGTTCACCAAGATACTAACATTCTGACATCATTTACTTTACACTGTTTCCACCTGTTTGAGTTTCTTTCTTCTGTTTATTAAAGAAGATTAAATATTAAGAACAATAAAGAAGATATTTTGAAGAATGTTGAAAACCTGTAGCTGTCGTCCAGTTAGTTTTCAGCATTCTTCGAAATATCATCTTTTGTGTTTAACGAAAGAAACTGCTAAATGTTTGGATTTACTTGAGGTAAATAATCAGTAAAGATTTATTTTTGGGTGAACTTTTTTATGGTCACAGATAATTTAGTTTAACTGATGCATGTTTGTTTAATTTTGTTTAATAGTTTTTGTTTTTACTAGTTTTATTTATGTCACAAGCGTTTGTTAATTACTATTCCTGTTTCAGCCAATTATTTCTGCTGAAGCTTTATCTGAAACATCTCTCTCATTGTCTGTATTTGACAGAAACACAGTGTGCAGCGAGTGTGTGATTGTTCTGTGTGTGTCTGCAGGTCATCAGTTCGGCTGTGGCTCAGGTGACTGCTGTGGCGGAGGGAAAGCTGACCACTGATGACCTTACCAGAGCAAAGTGAGTCAGTGAAACACCAGCTCCCAGAAGCACCATAATGCAGTCCTGGAGGAGTTTTAGAGCTGATTAATACGATTTACTACAGTAGAGAAATACACTGTGGTCAAGCTCAGTGCTGTTTTTGATTAATAGAGTAATGTGTGTGTGTGAGAGCTGATGTGGTGTGTTGTGTTTTAGGAATCAGCTGAAGGCAGATTATCTGATGTCTCTGGAGAGTTCAGACGTGCTGCTGGAGGAGCTGGGGGTTCAGCTTTTAAACAGCGGCGTCTACAGTTCACCACAGACTGTGACACAAAGCATCGACTCGGTGACCTCCAGCGACGTCCTCAAAGTAAGACACTTGAGTCAGGACAGATCAGCTTTTGCTGGATCTTTTGAATACTAAACTGATAATTTCACAGCAGAAAACTTCACCTCAGTCAAACAAGACCAGTTATCATCAGTTCAATCACAAGTGGATGATGCTCAATAAATAGAGGTGTAAACAGGAGAAGGCCTACTGCGCCGCTCAAAATCAGAATTCAACACAGGAGTTTTAATATGAGTCTTATGAGGGAGGGAATAATGAAGGGATTATGAGGGAAAAAAAGCCTGACAATCTTCAGAAAAGTTTCAGTGTCATTCTAATATGCCTGATAAAGCCTGCTTTGATTAAAGTCATTACTGGGGTAAACATCCAGGGGCTCTATTTTGACGGTCCATGCGCAAAGCGCAGGGCGCAAATGCTTTCAGGGCGTGTCAGAACGCGTTTTTGCTAATTTAAGGACGGAAAATCTGCCTTGCGCCATTGCGCATGGTCTAAAAGGGTTGAGTTTATTTTCTTAATGAGTTATAGGTGTGTTTTAAGAATAAACCAATTAGAGTCTCATCTCCCATTCCCTTTAAGAGTCAGCTGCGTCGTGCCAAGAGCGCATTCGCTATTTACAGGACACAAAGTAAGTCTAAGCGGACTTAGTGGACAGTTAACAGTTAATTAACAGAAAACAGTTAAACAGAGCATCTACTGCGTGAGAATGAGAGATAATGGATCTACTTTCACATTCGCTCTTGGATAGGGAAACCTTTACGCACATACATCAATTAGTCTATAAATTATTAATTGTGTTTGTTAAGCGCAAATATTCGTTTCAAAACTATTTCTAAATTCAGTTTTAATTTCCAGCAAACGAATAAATGAACAATAATAACAAAATGTGCTCAAAAACCTGAGTTATATCCTAAAAGACATACTGTGCCCCATATGGTCTAAAACCTGCAGGTGGGCAAATCTAAGCTTGTTTTTAATAAAAACAAATATAAATACGGATATAATAAATAATACTGCTAATAATAATAACATTATACAAAAGCAAATTGTTATGAATGAACTGAAAAAGCCTCCCGAGATGAAGAAGATACAAAAGCAGTGATGTTTTATATTTATGTAGGCCAGAAAATAATATGTTTTGTAATATTTTAATCCTTTATATTTATATCCTATATTTATTCTTATTATATCCTACATATATCCTTAATATTTACATTTTTTTTATATGTAAAGATATTTGCCTATTGCTCTCTTGTGTGTATTAAGACGTGTGTAAGCGAGGCACAACTTTGCGCCGGAGTTTAGACCGGGTTAGTTTTGGTCTAATGAAAAATCTATTATAGTTTCTCAAAATAGCAACGCGCCAGCGGTCCGCCTCAGAACGCCTTCCTGATTAGACCAGAACGCCTATGGGCGCACAAATGAGCGCTAATGCATTTGCTATTTAAACAGCGTAGCGCAACGCCTCAAAGCCACTCTTGCGCCAAGCTGAAACTAGCAAAAGACTATTGCATCACGTCTTGCACCACACTGCGCCGGGTGTATGATAGGGCCCCAGGTTATGGAGCAGGGGTGGCCAGCCCTGTTCCTGGAGAGCCACCTTCCTGCAAATTTCAGTTGCTACCCATATCAAACACACCTGAACCAATTAATTAGAACCTGAACACCATGTGATAATTACAGGCAGGTGTGTTTGATATGGGTAGCAACTGAACTCTGCAGGAAGGTGGCTCTCCAGGAACAGGGTTGGCCACCCCTGTTATAGAGATATGGAGGTTAATTGCATCGCATAGCTGGGTCTGACTGTCCAGATGAGCCACTATGACGGGCTGGGCAGCGCTAACCAGGCAGCTTCAGCAGCGTGTCCTGAGGAAGAGCTGAACATTAGAGATTGGCTCTTATCTTTCACAAACCTACAGGAAGAGGCTGCAGGTGCGAGAGAAAGGAATCTGTACTCTGGAATCCTCTAAATCTGTGGTGAAGTGCACCAAGGTTGTAAGGTGGGTGGCAGTGCATCCCATGCTGGAATCGCTTGGGCTTTACATCTGCAGAGAGGAGGAACTGGTGGACTGTGTGTTATGCACTGCAATCATCTGCAGGGGGCATTCCCGGCCCTCCTTTTCTTCTCGGAGTGATTGGTGTTTTGATCCTTGATTGGTCTCACGCAGTTACTTGATTCAATTCAATTCAATTCAACTTTATTTGTAGAGCTCTTTTACAATGTAGATTGTGTCAAAGCAGCTTCACATAAATGGTCATAGTAACTGGAACAGTGTGGTTCAGTTTTTAGTGTTTAAGTTCAGTTCAGTTTAGCTCAGTTCAGTGTGGTTTAATCATTACTGAGAGTTAAAACACTGAAGAGCCAATTCATCGATGCGTAGCTCTACCAATCCTGAACCATGCGAGGCAGTGGTGACAGCGGAGAGGGAAAAAAACTTCACCTGATGGGAGTGAAGAAAAAAAACCTTGAGAGAACCAGACTCAGTTGGGCACGACCATTTTAATTTCTCCGCTGGCCAAAAGTCTTGTGCAGAGCTTCAGTCACCGTGGTGGAGGCTGGAAGATGGCCTCAGCGAAGACTCGTCTGTCCCTCGAGCGTCGCTGGAATCAGACTCATGTTCTCCACTCCACATGACCATCAGCGCAGCAGCAGCTCAGGATATGGCCTGGTCCCGGATATGTAATCCTTGGGATCATTTCGTCGCTGGTCTTCTGGCATTTCGTTGATGCAAGTTCGCAGGTCGGAGTACACCGAGCTTGAATTTTGCACCGTTGCGAACTGCGAAACTTGTTGCTCGAGCTTGTGTTTTTGGTCTAAGGCATTTGTGTGTGTATGAATGGAAGTCTATGGGGAGAAAATTCCAGTGTGACCTCGGGTTTAGTCTTTAGGGTGATTGGTCATCTAGCAATTCTCAAAGTGTCTTTAGACACCATGTAGTAGTTCCCGATCTGAAGGCAAACCCATATTACTGACACTCTATCAGTGCCTGATGAAAGACCAAAAATCGAAAGAACGAGTGCTTCAGCGATCTACACTCTTACAACGGGGCATTCGTCTGCTGTTTGTTAAAGAAAGGATCAGGAAAGACCATAAGGGACTTTGCAGAGCTTGATGGGAACTTTACAGTAAATGCTGAATATGCAACGATTGCCGCTTTGTTAAATGCGTTTGTGAGCTCGTGATCTACTGCAGTTTGTGGTTGCTATGTCCACCGTCAGCTGTTCCTACACATGTATGTTGGTCAAGTTTCAAAATAGTTCAGCTTTCGCCACTGTGTGGATTAATACTGAATGTGTGTCACTGTTTTTGCTGATGGTTAAGAATAGAGCGATATGCTGCTGTTTAACTGCATTGCTTTGATGCACTCCTGCATTGGGCTCACACACACCTGCCAACATTTTCCCATGAAAATCCGGGAGACCAGGGGGGATAGGTTCGGGATTGTGGTGTCTGAATAACACTGTTGAGAATCGGATACTGTGTATTGTGGTGTTAGTAACTGTACTATCAAGCGTGTTTCTGGCCTCTGTGATCAGATCCTATAGCAGTGATGGCGACCTGGGGGTTTCACAGACCGTACCAAAATGCTGAGGACGGGGGGTGGTCTTTCTGTCTCGCGCTGAACTCTGTTGACCAATCGCTACAGACTATCATCGGTCCAATCAGCGTAGATTAGCATTGTGCTAAGGAGGAGTTTGGGAACAATTAAATGCAAATTATAAACAATGAAAGTGTTTTTTGACCTTGCCTGCATATCAGACTGTTGTTAGAGACCCCCAAAACTAAAATATGACCCTTTTTAATGCATAATAGGGGCACTTTAAACATTTATGTGTTTAAAATATTCACATTTAGCAGATTATTCTGTATGAGTTTTTAAGCTTAAATGAAGTTTGATTTGAATCAGGATCAGTCAGACTGATGGAGGTGTTCAGATGAAGGTTTCTCCATGTCCACTTCTGAATCTTGAATGTTTTTGCTGGTTTCTGTCTGCTGTTTGTTGGGAATAAGAGATGAGATGTGAACTCTATCATCAGTTTCTCTCTGTGTGTTTTCTCCAGGCTGCGAGGAGGTTTGTTGAAGGCCAGAAGAGCATGTCGAGTTGTGGATATCTGGAAAACACACCGTTTCTGGATGAGCTGTGAGGAAGTCCCGCTCTACAGTGCAGATGTTGTTCAGCTCTTTCCTGAGTGTACAACTGATCTGAGAGCTGTCTGAAAGCCGGACTGCTGTCCACACTTGTTTTCTGCTCAGATCATCATGAAGTCTGGTGTTCAGTCTCGCTTTATTAACATCAGTTTCATCTGTTTGACTGTATGTCTGATGTAGATTCATTAAAACAGATCTATCAGTGATGAAGGTCTGCTCTGCTTCATCATTTCCCCCAGGAGGAAAAATACTGTGTTTACTTCACTACTTTAGGATTATTACTGGACTTTTACACTTTACTCTGCTTTACTATGCATTTATTTCTATTTAAGTTACTTATTACATTGTTCATTTTATTTACCTCCCTCATATGAGCAGTAAACATGGTAAACAAACACTCAAACATCGACATGTGAAGTGAATTATATTTTCTTTCAGATTTTCACTTTCAGCAGAGAAATTTCTGGATTCAACAGTTCAGCATTAAATCTGATGAAGCACATTGAGGGAGAAAAACAGCTTTTTCATTATATTATCAGTGTTTTTATCCTCTTTTATTATTTCTGTTTGCTGTCGGCTTATTATATTGGCAGAATCAGCAAGATTGAGTCAAATAAAATCAGTGATTATATGATTGACTAATAATATTAGATGTCAGTGTTTTATTAAATGTCTTTGTTAAATCGTACAAAATCTCAAACAAGAGAAAAACAGTGGTTAAATGAACATTATCTGCACTGTAAAAAAAGAATCGTTAAAAAAAGGTCAAATGACTGTCAGCTACAGCCGCCAAACAAAAACTGTAAAAATTCATTGTTGAAATAAAGTGCAAAAATTAATAAATACATTTATTTACATTGAAATGTTTACAGAAACACAGTTATTTTACAGGCTTTTCCTAGATTATTATGATCAAATTCATTCAATAAAGTTACACAATAAGTGTTTTACAAAATGACACAAATTTTACAGTTTTTTTTTTTTTTTAGATTATTTCGATAGAACACCATCAATAAGTGAAGTTTATTCATAAACTAATTTCGAGAGGATCATGTGATTATGATTGAACACGGCTGGTTCTGCATTAGCATGTATGATCCACCAATCAGGTCATTCCTAACCCACTATAAAGAGCCAGGGGTTTTTCACTACATCCATCTTCGATTTGAGAATCCCCCCTTCCTCTCCACCTTCCCTCCATAGGACGGCACAGTGGCCCAGTGGTTAGCACTGTTGCCTCACAGCAAGAATGGCACCGTTTCTAGTCCTTTAACAGGCCGGTGGTTGTTTCTGTGCGTAGTTTGCATGTTCTTCCCGTGCTTGCGTGGGTTTTCCCCGGGTCCTCCGGTTTCCTCCCACATTCCAAATACAAGTGAATTGATCAATCTAAGTTTAGCACTACAGTCAAACTCATCCTGCAGCATATCTCTTCATAGCATTAATTTTAGTCATCAGCTCTTATCAAGGGGGGAGTTGTCGAGATCTATCTGAGCTCAAGGCTCCCCTCTTGCCCTGCAAACAGGAGGAAGCCCAGGGCTCAAGGACCTTTTGAGCTCAGGGTTCTCTCTTGGGACAGCATGCCAAACTTGCTTATAATCAATCATCAGCTAAGTGTGAACTCTTGAAATTGAAAAAAGAAATTTTAATGTAATTTTACGTTTTTTGTTTGGCAGCTCCAGCTTTTTTATGAATTTGTATTTTTTTTTTTTTTTTTTTTACAGAGCAAGTAATTACAATTTATTAATTTAATTTAAAATGTACTTAAAAAAACTGGAACTGTGTAAATAATACAGCATTTTTTTTTGTATAAACCAGGAAAATTGCTGTAATTTGTCATTAATTATATAGTACATAAAATAACAGTCAAGCTGTTCATTTACAGATATTGTTTGTAATTTTTATGGACTTTTGAATATAATTTAAAATAACAGGAAAAATACTGTATAAATAATACTAAATAATATTTCCCTGTATAAAAACTAAAATGTCAGTAATTTGTCTTTAATGATGAAGTACCTAAAGAGAAAGTCAAACTCTTCATTTAGAGAGATTGTCATTTCACTAAGTGTTGAATATAATGTCAAATGACATTTACATTTACAGTCATTTAGCAGACACTTTTATTCAAAGCAACTTACAAATGAGGACAAGGAAGCAATTTACAGAACTGAGCAAAAATGAATAAGTGCTATAGGCAAGTTTCAGGTCTGTAAAGAAAGCAAAACATTAGTAATTATATATATGTGTGTGTGTGTGTGTGTGTGTATATATGTGTGTATATATGTGTATATATACGTGTGTATATATGTGTATATATATGTGTGTGTGTGTGTGTGTGTGTATATATGTGTGTATATATATGTGTGTATATATGTGTATATATATGTGTGTATATATGTGTATATATATGTGTGTATATATATATGTGTGTATATATGTGTATATATATGTGTGTATATATATGTGTGTATATATATGTGTGTATATATGTGTGTATATATGTGTATATATATATATGTGTATATATAAATGTGTGTATATATATATGTGTTTATATATGTGTATATATGTGTGTATATATATATGTGTGTATATATATATATATATATGTGTGTATATATGTGTATATATATGTGTGTGTATATATGTGTATATATATGTGTGTGTATATATGTGTGTATATGTGTATATATATGTGTGTATATATGTGTATATATATGTGTGTATATATATGATATATGTGTGTATATATATATGTGTGTATATATATGTGTGTATATATATATATATATATATATATATATTTTTTTTTTTTTTTACGTAGTTAGTGGAGGGATCAGAGAGGGAATTGCAGATTAGTAAGGAAAGTTGAGAGACATTTAAGATATTTTCTGTAAAATTTGTTATTTTTACAGTGTGTTAAATTAAGTGTAAGTTATGTTTAGTGATCTGCTGGATAATCTATATTTATGAATTAGCCATCAATAATGCCTGTCAGTGTCTTGCAGAATAATTAATACATGTTAAATAATTACACGTCAATAAATGTAGAGAAAAAGAAAATAATTGAAAGATGAATTACTGTGATGAAGAAGACTTTTATAATGAACTAAAATGAACTAAAAACACAGGCAGTTTTATAAAAAGCTCAGTTAATCACATGATCAGGCTTATTTGGCATTGTTCACAGATGAACATGATTTCTGATTCTGTAAGGCTGATTAAAACTACATGATGCAGAAATACTGAATCAAAAATTAATTAGACATCATGTTTTATTGGCCTGATTTTGTATTATTGCTGATCAATCATAAATGATGTTTATTATTAGAAATGTTGAAATAATAGTGGCTCAGTGGTTAGCACCGTCACCTCACAGCAAGAAGGTTCCTGGTTCGAGTCTCAGCTGGGTCAGTTGGCATTTTTGGAGTTTGTTCTCTCCGTGTTGGCGTGGGTTTCCTCCGGGTGCTCCGGTTTCCCCCACAGTAAAACACATGTGATACAGGTGGATTGGATGAAGTAATTTGTCTGTAGTGTATGAGTGTGAATGCAAGAGTGTGTGGATGTTTTCCTGTACTGGGTTGGTGCTGGAAAGGTATTGGCTTGATACAAAATAAGCAGAATAAGTTGACGGTTTATTCCGCTGTGACGACCCCTGATTAATAAATAATGAAATAATTATTTGTTTCACTTTTTTTTTTTAAGAAATAAACGTTGCTTCTTTGAGAGGAAACGACACATTTTTAATAAAGCAATTTATTATTAAATAAAACTATATAATTATAATTTATAATGAATTAATTTATTCTTAATATTAATGTCATGTGTTTTGATAATCAGTTGAACAAACAATAAACTGATGTGCTTTAAACAAGAGTAAAAATGAAGCACTGAAAACATTTCGTTAACGTTTTTTAAATCACTAAAAGATCTTGATCTGCTGAAAATACAGTCTGAAGAGTATAAGACAGAATTTAATATACAGAAAGAAAGAAAGAAAGAAAGAAAGAAAGAAAGAAAGAAGAGTGAAGCTCAGCAGATGAAAAGCAGAAACTGGAGAAAACATCTTCATGCTGTGTGACACAGAGACACTGAAGAGCCTGAATAAACTCTAAATCCAGCATGGAGTGTGTCGGTGAATGTGGTGTTGAATGTGTGTAAGTGTGTGAGTTTGTGTGTGTCAGAGACGCTGTAGAAGGACAGAGAGCCGCTCGACTCGTCCACAAACACTCCTACTGTCCTGCTGGAGTCTGGACGAGCTGAGATGTGTGTGGGTTTATAATTGTGCCAGACAGTGAATGAGTCATCAGAGCAATCAAGACTCCAGGACTGATCATTACTTCCAAACACACAGTCAAAAACCCCTCCTTTCCTCTTGATTCCTTTATAACATACTGATATATAAGCATGTCCGCTCCATTGAGTCTCCCAGTAACAGCGTCCAGTCAGACTCTCTTTACTCACAACCTGCTCCCACACATCAAATCTGTCTGGATGATCAGGATAAGACTGACTCTCCTTCACACGCGTCGCCTTTCTGTTCTCCTCAGACAGAGCGAGGTGTGTGTGTGCTGTGTTTGGATCCAGTGTGAGTTCACAGGCGTCTGAACACAAGAACACACACATTACAACATTCACAACACAACTACACACTCTACAACACTGTGTGTGTGTGTGTGTGTGTGTGTGTGTGTGTGTTGCTTACATTGGTGTAGTCGAGATGTCATCATGAATTCTCCTCCATGATCCACACTAGAAAACACACACACACGCGCACACACACGCGCACACACACGCGCACACACGCGCGCACACACGCGCACACACACGCGCACACACACACGCACACACACACGCACACACACACACACACACACACACACACACACACACACACACACACACACACACACACAGTGAGTACAATATTTGGATTTTGTTAATTAGTGGGGTTTGCCTTAGGCAAAGTTCACTCTTACAAATGGGCAAAGCCCAATAGTACTATGCTCTTTCTGCTTATACGCTTATTTCACGCGGCCGCCATTTTAAAGAATCAAAGCGAAGCTGCGGTGGGAAGAAACCCAGAAGTATAGGATCAGCAATGTAAACATTGCAGTAACATGCCGTGTACTATAAACCTCCAGCTGTTGCAGAGATTTCAAAATGCAGAAATTGTGTAAACATCACTTTAATATTATTCACTAAGTTTATTTTAAACAATAAAAAGCAATTTAGCATCAAACAAGATCACAATCTCAGTGATACGCTAAGTGTCCTCCTAGGCTTCAGTTCATGGCACTAGTTAAACACCGTGAGGACGCTTTTCTGCTTCAGCCTATGTGACCCGGTGAGTGATAAAACACTACAGTCCTCTGCAGCACACCCTCGTGTTGTCTGTAATAGTGTTGTCCTGGTACTGAAGTTTTAAACCCGGCTGTTTCCCGCTAACATGGAAGCGCCGCTGAGCGCGGATGACTCGACTGATCTTCACGGCTTCACGCTTAAGTCTCCGTGTATCTGTGCTTGGTTTGCACTCAGTTTTCCGCTCTTCATCCAGTGCGAATACAGATGCACGGACTGGAGCGCCAAGCAGCTGTGAAGATCAGTCGAGTCATCAAGCAGATCGCTCGTCTGTGTTTGTGCTCGGTATACAGCGGTGGGTGAACTGATGACCTTCTCGGCCAATCACAAGCATTTCTGTTGAGCACATGAACACAATGGCAAATCAACGCTGTTTTAAGAAAGCCATCAACATTGCCTTAAATGTGAGTGGGAAATTGCTGGTCTTTCTTTTAATTCAGTATCGTGACGAGTCTAATATAGTGAAAGAATCAGTTTATTGACTCGAGTTTGATGAATGGCATCTAAAACATGTGTTTGGGAAAGAAAACGTTAGCTAACTAGTGCCATTTCCCTTAACTTGGCTGAAAATGAGCTCTGATATCCCTTTTTACATTCAGAACGGACCTTTGGGTCACCCGGAAGGCGGAGAAATTATAAATTTGTGTCACTTTCTCTTTGCTGATATGATATACAGCCAGTTACACAACATTCCTATGTAACTCCTAATGGTACTTCCGGGTTTCTTCCAACCGCAGCCTCGATTTCGCTTTTGAAAATGGTGGCCGCATGAAATCAGTCTATTAGTGGGGTTTGCCCTTAGGGCAAATTCCACTCTTACTATTGTGGTTTATTAATGGGGTTTGCCCAATAACTGTAAAAATATGGACGACGCGACAGCCCCTTTTCCCATTGAACGCCTTGAGGGCAAAACGCCTGCTTGACGGGCACAAACTGTCGCAAAAGACTGCTGAAATTGGAGCCTTGACATGCGCAGAAGGACTGTCTGATGAGGAGCCGCGAAAATGAGCGGAGTCGAGCTTCCAACCAAACGAAATGGGTCGACCTGAGGCGTTATAGCGCCAAGTGTGAAATTCGTAGAAATATGGGATTCGCAACATCTGTAGGGGGTTGCAGCCTATATGAGAACATACCCCGAAAGAGGGTATAAGTTGTACCCCTGGGGTGCTAGGACGTCCCAAACAGGTCCCCATTGACTTTACATGGCTCATTGACTCCCATTCATTTCTTCACTCACATGTCAATCACATTACATAGCAGTGTCATACAGACTTGGGGGTTGGCTTATTTGACTCAGGTAACCAATCAGCATCTCATTATGATTTTGAAGCTCACAAACCACGCCCCCCAGACCTACTAAAGACCCTTAATAACTGCCCCATTGACTTAACATGGGGTGGGACGTCCCATTGCAGATCCCATTGACTTCCATTATAAATGTCACACATCAATAACATTACATAGCAGTGTCATGTAGACATGAGGGTGGGCTCATTTGACTCAGGCAACCAATCAGCATCACGGTATGATAATGAAGCTCACAAGCCACGCCCCCAAATGGATCCCATAGACTTCTATTATAATGAGGCTATGTATATCTTTGCATAGCAGTGTCATACAGACTTGGGGGAAGGCTCATTTGACTCAGACAACCAATCAGCTTTTCAATATGATAATGAGACTCTTAGGCCACGCCCCCAAATCCATTTAAATACCCTTTATAAGTGTTCCCTACACTGCCATTTTAACTGGTCTACATGCATATCTTTGCATAGCAGTGTCCTATAGACTTAGGGTTGGCTCATTGGACTCAGACAACCAATGAGCATCTCAATATGATAATGAAGCTTATAAGCCACGCCCCCAAATTAATTCCATAGACTGCCATTATAACTGCCCTACATGCATATCTTTACATAGCAGTGTCATAGAGACATGAGGGTTGGTTAATTTGACTTAGACAGCCAACCACATTCAAGATCACTCTGTAACCTCGCCCATAGCAACAAAACAGAGTACCCTAGCAACCATTCATCAACAGCTATATCTCAGCATCAGAACATCGTAGAGACTTGGGGATTTGCTCGTTTGACTCATGCTAGCAAACGGAACTTCCTATATGCCACACATGCTAGCATGCTAACATACTAATCATGTTAGCATGATGCTAGCAACTCGATTAGCATGTTGCTAGCATGATGCTAACACGATTAGCATCAAGCTAGCTACATGCTAATCATGTTAGCATCATGCTAGCAACTTCATTAGCATGTTGCTAGCATGATGCTAACACTATTAGTATCATGCTAGCTACATGCTAATCATATTATGCTAATCATATTAGCATATTGCTAGAACCTCTATTAGCATGTTGTTGCTTTTTGGCCAGTACGGTGATGTATTTTACCCCATCGATTTGCCACGCAAACCCCATTCACATTTTCTTTAGGAAATGTACCATTCTAGTTAGTATTACTGTTCTGACTCTTCCTGTTATCTTTTCATTATCATTATTACAAGTATTTATACCATTATCATTATTAAGGTTGCAGTTGTTGTAGTTGTAGCTGTAGTAGTAGTAGTTGAAGTAGTAGTCATTGTAATAGTATCGATTGTTATTGAATTATTGTTATTGAGTAATTGTTATGGAGATTATTGAAGTAGTAGTTCATGTAGTAGTAGATGTCATTGGTATATTAGTAGCAGAAGTAGTAAAGGTGTGGTTGTTACAGTAGTAGTAGTAGTCGTTGTTGGTGTAGTAATATCAGTAGTAGATGTTGTTGATGTAGATGTAGGAGAAGTGATTGTGGTAATAGTAGTAGTAGTAGCAGTAGACGTTGTTGTATTAGTTGTAGCAAACGCTATAGTAATATCAGTAGTGGTAGTCATTGTTGTGGTAGTATCAGCAGTAGTAGACATTATAGTTGTAATAGTTGTGGTTGTGACTGTAGTAGCAGCAATAGTAGTTGTAATATAAGTAACTTTCTGTAGTAGTAGTTGGTGTAGCACTTGTGATTCATTATTATCGTCAGTTATCATTACTGTTGTCCTTTCTTTCTTTTTACTTTCATTTTTACTATCATACATTAATAAGCATTGTTGTTACTACCTCTGACTGGTTTCTTTCTATATGTTTTGTTTATATCGGTGACACTTGCTTAATTTATTGACTGTTATTGTTCCTTATGTATGTACTCTGACCTGTCCAACAAGTTACCTTTACATGCATACACACACACACACACACACACACACCAGTACCTGACTTATTAATTATTTTTACAATTTAAATTTCATATTTATTTTTTATCTTAATATTGTTTTATTCATCACAGTGTTTTTAGAGTCTTTTCATTCATTATTTATTTATCAATTGTTTTATTTGTTTTTACTTTTTAAAATGATTTTCGCAAATGATTTTAATAATTTTAATTCGTTTCTATGGAAGCCCGTTCCTGCCACTAAATAAAACAATAATAATAAAGGTCATTGTGGCTTTTTAAATTTAAACTTTTTTACTTATTAAGTCATAGTTCTAAAATACTAAGAATTCTGCTTGATAAGATAAATCTGTATTTGGCATGCTGAGTTTAGAAGATTTTCGAGCCCAGGGCTCCCCCTTAAATGAGAGAGAGCAGAGTACGAGCTCGGGTCAGGTCCTGAGAACTCCCTGTCTGGCTTAGCTAGGAAAAAAAGGGGGGTTATTCGTTAAAGGAGGGATTCTTCGAAATCGAAGATGATTAGGGTCATCTTCTTCTAGGTGCTCCGGTTTCCCCCACAGTCCAAAGACATGCGGTACAGGTAAATTGGGTGGGCTAAATTATCTGTAGTGTATAAGTCTGTGTGTGAATGAATGTGTGTGGATGTTTCCCAGAGATGGATTGCGGCTGGAAGGGCATCCGCTGCGTAAAAATGTGCTGGATAAGTTGGCGGTTCATTCCGCTTTGGCAACCCTGAATTAATAAAGGGACTAAGCTGACAAGAAAATGAATGAATGAATGAATGTCTGTAAGTTATAGTGTTTATTAAATTTGTCTTCTGGTGTTTACTGATATTGATTTTGTGCAGCAACTACTGGTCAAACGAAAAAGATAATTAAACATGTTCTGAGCTGATGATTGTGTCTGTAAGTTGTAGTGTTTATTATATGTTTTCTTCTGGTGTTCATGATCATGTTCTGAGCTGATGATTGTGGATACAGCAGTCTGTCATGCCGATACTTTACATTTACTCTTTATACTGAAGCTTTAATATTTTTAACAATATAAATTATATCCTGTGGGCTGTTTATCTACTTTTCTTTAAATTAAAGCACTTACTTGAGTTTGTGGAGGTGTTGGAGTTTGTCAGAGAGCAGTTTGAGTCCTGCTTCTCCTGGGTGATTGTAGCTCAGATCCAGCTCTCTCAGGTGTGACGGGTTGGAGCTCAGAGCTGAAGCCAGAGCCGCACAACCTTCCTCTGTCACCATACAGTGAGATAATCTACAACAACAGCAAGAATGTCTTCATGTTAACATATTTTTCAGAGATATACAATATAATATACAAGAACAGCTGACTAGATTTTGTCCAGTTTTTCTGTCACACAAAAGTGTTTTTAGCCTTTTGGATGATTACAGTTGAACCACTAAAGACACATTGACGATTTTAACATGGTTTTTGCCTCCTTCTGATGAGGGAGGTCTCAGATTTCATCTAAAATATCTTAGTTTTTGCTCTGAAGATGAACAAATGTCTCAAGGGATTAGAATGACATCAGATGATAAGTAATTAAGTACAGAAATAAAATTTTTGGGTAAACCAACCTTTTCAAGGTCAAAACTAGGATGGAAATTGGATGGGTGTTTGATTTCAGGAGGACTGTAAAACAATCCTAAAACTGTTAATTACACTCATGGGTGTCACTACACTGTTAACTCTTACTGTAGATTATGCAGTAAAAAACTGTAAAATAGCCAGTGTTTTGCTGTAATAAAAGGAAACAGTATTTTACTTTAAAACAAGCAGGAATAAATTACAGCAATTTACTTTATGTACCCATTACAGGTAGCAACTGTGACAATAAATGGTAAATTACTGTTAAACCATTAATGTCCCATCTACTCTAATATCTAATATCTACTCTAATATCTAATATCTATCTTATTCTAAACACAAAGTTGTTAGAAAAAGTTTTCAGAATATGCTGGCCCTTTAATGCTGTGTTCACACCAGACGCCGAACGCGCGGATAATTCACGACATACATTTAAAGGCAATATTATTCAACCTTCTTTGAAATTTTATTTCTTTTTCAAATATATCCCAAGTGATGTTTAACAGAGCAAATAAAATGTCACAGTATCTCTTATAACTTTGTGTACTTTTCCTAATTAAGCCTTTAAATTGCAATGTAAACTAAATATTAGTATCTTGCAAAATAACTAAAACTGTTTTTAAAAAAATCTCTTCCTTGAAGAGCACTTCCATACATTTTTACAGAGGAGCTATAAAGTTAGCTGGAAAACTTCAAATGAAGTAAGTAAAAGTGGAATTTATAGTATAAAGGCTTTCTTAATTATATGCATAAATTATTTGTTTTGTTATTATTGTTCCTATAGTTTCAACATAAGGATCAGTGCTGTCCGATTTTTTTTTTTTGTTATTATTTATTTATTTATTTATTTATATTTTTTATTGGATATGTGACTGTGATAAATTTTGTTCGTTGCTTTGAAAGTATGCTATATACCATGGGGGTCAAACTCAGTCCCTGTAGGGCTGCTGCCCAGCATAGTTTAGTTCCCACGCTGCTTCAACATTACCTGTAGATTTCTAACATGCCTCAACTAGTTTGATTAAGTGTTTAATTAGGGTAAAGCTTAAAGCTGTGGTCACTCTGCACTTTTCTCCTCATACTCAGACTTCCATTCATACGCACGTGAATGCTGCAGGTAGGAAACCCAAACTTGTGTGACAAGTTTTGCAGTTCGTTGCATTGGAAATTTTATGCTTGGTGAACTCTTTATTACTTTAACTCTCTATTTAATATAAGTCTTTTGCGTCTCTAGAATGTGTATATAAAGTTTTAGCTCAAAACAACCATCAGATTTTTCATTATACCTTTTACAAGATCATATTTTATACACATTTCCACCAGGGGGTGGTTTTGTCCTTCTGCGCCTTTAAGACAAATCTTCCCCGCCTACTGTTTCTTTGTGCCTTCCCGCGTGCCTTAATCTCCTCCCTCGGCTGCATCTGACAACAGACAGACTTAAAGGAAGAAGGTCTCACGTAGAGAAATACTACAGTAAGAGCTTTACTAATCAGTATTTGTTGTGAAGTTGCATTGATGAGTCATACGCAATATCGTTACAAAGTTCACACGAGCGCGTGCACACACACACACGCGCGCGCGCACACACACACACACGCGCGCACGCACGCACGCACACACACACGCACACACACACACACGCACACACACACACACAAACACACACACAGGCAGAAGGACAGAGCGCGCTTAGCTTTGCACTGTTTTCGCACTCAAATGTGACAGGATACAGGCTAATGTAACGGAACAAATGTGTTAAATTAATGCCAAAATGGGGACAGCGCCCTTTAGAGTGTGTGTGGTGTAATAAGCGTGTGGAGTAGAGACCGCCCACAGCAGAGATAACGAAGCATTGCTGTGGGTAAGTTGCATGTTTCTCCCGGGTGGAAAATGACCGTTAATAAGTGTTTAAAACACATAAATATTAGCTTTAATGTGACTTAATGTTTCAATGAATATGTTGAGACACTGTTGAGTTGTGTTTGGCATCGAGTGTGCTGCTCAATCTTGAGTTTAGAATGTGTTTGTATGGCGAGGCATGATTGTGGTCAATTTGTCTTATGTTTCATATAGAGGTGGTCATTTTCTTTATGAACCAGCAACTATTCACATGCGCTGTCTGTCTCCATTGTATAGGTATGTGTTAAATGTTATGAATTAATTGTTTGTAATTCTTTTTCTTTATCAAAACGAGTTGCTAAAAGTCTCCACTAGGTGGGCAAGTTTCCTTTTGGAGTTGAAGTGTATTGCTAGGTTACACTCTAGCTGCGTCCCAAATCGCATACTTATGCACTATTCTACGCCATTTTGTAGTATAAAAAGTGTAAGTAGTGTGTTCACACTGAAAACTCTAAAAATAATAAGAGCACTTTAATTACCCAGATGATGCACTCATTCAGCCGCTAAAATAAAGTGTGGAATGATGGACACTTCACACATTCAACGACCGCAGGTTTGCATACGTAGCAGAAGGGGCGGAGCTATCGGACGCACATGTTGAATAACTTTATTTATTTTGGATGGTGAAAGCAAAATTCTTCTTAGAGTGATTATAGCACCTCCTGATGGTGATTGCGGCAATACTCAGGGCAGGTATTATTTGATAATTCGGTTGTTTACTTCAATGATTTGGCGACCGTCAAACATCATCAGGGAAACGGTTTGAATTTTCACTTAGTAAAAAAAACATTAGTGTGCCATTTGGGACGACACTACATACATATACTATCCTGTTGAGTGTGTAAGTGCATAAGTACATAGTGCATGAGTGCATAGTGAATAGTGTGCCATTTGGGACGCAGCTTC
This sequence comes from Danio rerio, assembly GCF_052040795.2. Classification (NCBI taxonomy): domain Eukaryota; kingdom Metazoa; phylum Chordata; class Actinopteri; order Cypriniformes; family Danionidae; genus Danio; species Danio rerio. The sequence continues at coordinate 63,125,913 of NC_141023.1, forward strand.
AGTGATTGTACATTGAGAATTGTGATTCATTAATTTGTCATGTAAAATTCAAAGTGTGTTATGTTTTTCATATTCTGACTGTTACAATTTACACTATACGATCACAAAATTAATAAGAATTCATTGGCATATAAAAATATATATAAACTGTTTTAAATAAAACAGCAGAGTTAACGAAGCATTGCTGTGGAGGTGGTCATTTTCTTTATGAACCAGCACAGTACACGTGACTACCGGAACATGTTAATGCGCGCTGCTGTCAATCAATTCGGTGGGCAGGGGGACCGCACTCCTACGTAAAGTTGGGGTGGGTCTGAAAACTGCTCTAATTGATCCACCGTTTTTATGTTGTTAAATTGAAAAAAAAAGGACTGGGTGTGTTTATATCACCCCAATATGATGGTCTATACACTATATATACACATATGTTTGTCCAAATAGCTTGAAAAGTAATTTTGTTTTACCATAGGTGCCCTTTAAATGTTTCACATCATGTGTGCTATACACTGCATGTGTTGTTTATTGATTTAAAATTTTTGTTTCATTGTAAATGGAAAATGTATTGATATGTGCTGATTTGTTGAATTTACTTATACATTTTCTGTTGTATATTTGTTTGCTGCCAAAACAATAACATATATTTGTCTAAAGAATTTATACGCTTTCTTTTTTTAATAACAGTTATTAATACTGATTAATTTGAGGAATACTACTATAACTATATATGACACCAGTAATGTGTATGCTGTATAATGCTGTGAGTTGTAACACTACAGTACAGTAATTAACTGTAAGCAGTTTCCAGTTAGATAACACTACTGCTCTTTTACAGTAATTAACAGTAATTAAACACTGTTAACAGTTACTTACTTTAACCAAACTTTTACAGTGACTAACTGGCAACAGTGTTGCCAGCATTTTACTGTAAAAAAAAAAAAAAGCCCAGTAAGGTCTGACAGTGTAGGCCAAATTAAGAGGGGTCCTATATTTCTACTCAGCCCCCTAAAACATTTGCGATTAGAGTACAGTTCATGAGCAAAATTTTCACCTCAGTCCCCTTTAAATTTGATATGAAAATGGCGCCAGACTGTAGATCCTCCCCATCTTTCAACTTAATTTTTAGTAATACTTTATAATAAATGGATACTGTGAAGCATTTATTAAGGGTCATGAAACCCTCCTCTTTCAGTTCAACTCTACCTCAGAATTAAAAAAAAAAATGCTTCATGATGGGCGTGGAGCTCTGCGAGCAGAGGGAGGAGTGGGTGTGGCCGGCAGAGCAGGGGAAAGAGGGGAGCGAACAACCATTTTCAGTTGGCTCACAAAATGAGACACAAACTGTGAGTAGACCCATGATTTTATAGTTCATAATGTTAAAATGCAAAGAAATAAGCAGTAAGTAATTTAATGACCTGCTACATTTGTTATTTGTAAGTTCATATACACATCACCACAATTTGTTATATAATTATAAAGATAATCGTGTAAACACTATAAGTTAGGAGGACCTCTCTCCTACTGAATGCAGGCACAGTGGATAGCAGTGCAGCAGTTATCTCGCCCTATCTATTTCAACCATTAATCTTGCCGGATTTTAAACACAGCAGATTTATTGGTATAGGCGGATTTATTTTGTATAGGCAATGTGTCTGAATATTAACGAAATCAAGTGATAAAAGACTATAGCCCCTTTCACACATACACACCTTTCCGGAAAATTGCCGGCAATTTTCCGGAAAGGTTGTATGTGTGAACAGGTCCTTTTTGAAAATACCGGTAAATTCGTTCTGGCTATTTTCCGGAAAGAGACGTTGTAACATTACCGGCAATTTGCCGGAATGCTGCGCTGTGTGAATGCAGAAGGAAGATTCCCGTAATAAGCGCGTGCCCGTCTAGAACGTGCTGACGTGAGACGTCTGCTTTAGCCAATCACAACAGTCAGACGCATTTACGTCCGCGCGGTTTGTGAGGATAAAAGCCTTTGAATATTTTTCCAGACACATTTCACTGCTAGAAATTAGTCAGATCACGTTTATATGTTCTTAATGCCAACTGTGTAAATAATCTTCGATGAGATGCTTATGATAAGCCGTTGTTTGTTTACCTTCAAGCTTTGCGTGTGCCTGTGACCGCCAGCACACGCACATATTATGAACATCTCGACATGCGAAAGTGATCCTGCGAAAGTTGTTCACAATATTGATCATCCACAGAGTTTGTAATTTAGTCAAATGTTTACAAATACAAGCGCAGCCGTTTAAAGCTCATTTGTGGTGAATGATGTCAGAATTTACCGGTATTTTGGAATGGATGTGTGAATGCTCTTTTCCGGAAAATTTCCGTAATGTCCTCGCCTGTGTGAACAGCGCTTTTTTGAATATACCGGTAAAGTCGTTCCGGAAATTTTCCGGATATTTACCGGTATCACTGTGTGAAAGGGGCTTAAGTCTGCCATTCTCCAATTCTTGTACAGCTCCCAAAACAAAAATGCTTGCTGCAAACCAACAGCTTTGCTGTATCGGCCCTGATAGCACTGCAGGGAAACACATGAAACAAGCCCTGTGGACCATGGAAACAAACACTTACGACCCTTTATAAATGGCTAAATACTGTGTGCTGTGCGCGGATGCAGTCTCACAGCTTGACAGGTTGCCTGGCTTTCGGAAAGCACATGCTCTCATGAATAATTAAGAAGCATTGTTAGATGCTCCGCTAAGAATAATAATGAGAAACCGACGCGTCATCACTCCACTAGCTGATTCACGCTGCGTCACAGATTTTTATCCCACCCCAAAAAGATTTTAAACCCGGAAGATGAAATTAGCTGACAAAAACTCAAAATGATCCAGTTTTCCCCACAATTAAAGCTGACAGGTGCTAACGGTGCCTTGACTGATGCTCAACACACAAATCTGTTCAAATCTGTTAAAGTACTTAAGGGGTTTCTTGAACCTTTAAGCATTAGCAAATAGTTAATGAATCATTTGTAAAGCATTAACTCTACATAATAGACATTACTAAGCAGTCTATAAATACAGCCACAAATGCTCTATTCTTGAGTTATAAGCACATGTATAATGTGCTTAATGATTGTGCGTTTCTATTTTGATTATTTTTCATTACTAAATTAAGTATTGCATTATTTACAAAGCAGAAATTTAAGAGAAGCTGGTGTTTTTTTAAAAGATATTTCAGAATAAGTAAATAATTAATAAACTATTCAAATCAACACTTATATATCTTATTATTCAGGCATATAGTAAAAGTAACTCTAAAAGTTAATAAATGCTATATTAAGACAATGCCATGCATATTTGTGACCTAATCTAAAATAAGGACAATTTATGATTTAAATTTGAGTAAATCGAAGCACTGAAGAATTGCAATGCAATGTAGTTATAATTAATGTCAGTTTTTTTTGGGATTTGCTTTTTTAGGTTTAGTATTTTGGTACCTTGCTGACAACAGGTTGGATTCACCCCTCCCTACCTTTGCTGTCATGTTGCGCGTGCCTTCATCATGTGCACACATGGTCTGTATCCAAAAATTTCAAAGGACGGCAATGTTGTGAGACAGTGAACAGATTGTAATAAAGTTAATCACCTACATGTGATTTTCGTGCTTTAGGACAGTGTTTTCAAAAAAGTGGATTGCATCTGGTCGGGTTTCAACTGCATCGTGAGGTGTTTGAATGATTGACAGATGTTTACAGAGAGAGAGCTAAATTCAGGTTATTTTCACTGTGTATTGCTGCCAATGCTCACTAATTAGTTAAAATGCTTGTCTTGGTGTTTATTTTCATTTTGTTTAAATTGAACATTTCCAGAGGGATTCTCTGTTTATGTCCTTAAAGTGAGAACAGCAGAAAACCCTTGCTTTTCAGAATATTTTTAATAGAGAAGCACCCCTTGATGGACTCTAAAGGAAAATATGATTAAAAGGCATACATGGCAAAAGGACTTTCAATTACAATATATTCATTATAGTAACCTGAAAATTAATTATAGTTATCGTCTGGCAAGCAATAAGATAGATTAATATGTTATTCAAAGAAATTGGAAATATATATATATAAATAAATAATATATATAAAATTTGTTTATTTATTACTAGTTTTTATCTCTCAACACTTCTATGGGTCTTGTTCATGTTCCTATCAAGTGTATAAGTGTGAGCACCAGACTGTTGTCACTTTCTAGTCCCCAGTGTTAATAAGAACACTGGTCATGAACTTATGAAAGTACCTCAGAGTGTTGAGTTGACAGTTTGGGCTCTTCAGTCCAGCACAGATCAGCTTCACTCCTGAATCCTGCAGGTCATTGTTACTCAGGTCCAGCTCTCTCAGGGGGGAGTTTGATGATTGTAGAGCTGAAGACACAGCTTCACAGTGCTGATCAGTGAGATTACAGACTGACAATCTGAAAACACAAGGACTCTGGTTAAAAAGCATAGTGGGGTGCTGATGGTTTTATTAGATTTAAACACATATTTTATCACAGAAATCATTCAATTTATAATGTATTATGGTAAAAGAGCCTTTTATAAATAAATAAAAACAATACGACACACAAACCTCAGTGTGTTGAGTTGACAATTTTGACTCTTCAGTGCATCACAGATCAGCTTCACTCCTGAATCCCGCAGCTCATTGTTACTCAGGTCCAGCTCTCTCAGGGGGGAGTTTATTGATTGTAGAGCTGAAGCCACATCTTCACAGCACATATCAGTGAAATTATAGCAAACCAATCTGAAAAAATAGTGGACTCTATAGTTAAAAAGCATATTGGGTGCTGGTATCCTAACCAGATTAAAACATATTTTAATTGCAAACGATCATGCATTTTATAAACTTAATTCACGAACCTCAGTGTGTTGAGTTGACAGTTCCGACTCATCAGTCCAGCACAGATCAGCTTCACTCCTGAATTCTCCAGCTTACTTAGGTCCAGCACTCTCAGGGTGGAATTTGATGATAGTAGAGCAGAAGACACAACTTCACAGCACTGATCAGTGAGTTTACTGGCAGACAATCTAAACATTGACATTCATGACAGAGTCATGAAAAAGAAAATGTATTAAATACACACATGAGATTTTATGGCACTTTGTGCAATCTTTTATGGTTCTTCAAAAAAAAAATGCTTTTGTGATGCTCACAGCTATTATATAAAACTGTAATGGAGAGGAAAATTGGTGTGCACCTGCTCAATGTTCAGAACGTTTAGATCTCCAGAATAAGAAAACAGGCAGGTAAGATCATCCATCATCCCATTCCTCAGGCCATATAAAACAGCAAATGGTGCTAGCTATTTAAGGTGACTTCAGTATCTAGCACAGCAAATGCAATAATTTTTTGCTCATAAGCCATACAGTACAGTTATTGTGTTTATGTTTTCCAAAACTTTAAAAAGTCACTTATTTAAATGCAAATTTTTATTCATTAAATTCAGATTTTATTTGCTGACACAGCCTGCCTTAAACTGAGCGCATTAGTATTGTGAATCTTTCTTTGAGTCAATGAATATAAACTGACTCCTTAAAATTACACTGAAGTATTCATGAAATCAAAATGTACAATGTTTTTGCTATAGCTCAAAATAATTTTAAGGTAACAATTGATCTGTGCAAATTAATCTACGGAAAAACTAAACAGTTTTGGTCATTTTTAAACAAAACCTTTTTTTTCTTTCTCCAGTAACTTTATTGAAGGTGACTGGAATTACACTATTGATCTCATTGATAGAAATGGAGATGAACCTCACCATTAATCAGCTATCAGCTGTTGTTTTATTAAATAATTTAAAAAGGTTTGAATTAATAGATATTTGGAGAAGAAGAAATACAGGAATTAAACCGTAAACATCACTTAAAATGTCTAATAATAGGGTCAGTGGAGCTAGGTTAAATCAGTTTTTATATAGGTAAAGAATGGAATAATAAAATTACAGATGTCTCTATTTAAAAAATTACAGTTCACTTTCTACTTCTAAGACAAAGATAGCAATACAAAAACTTCAAAGAGATATATAAGCCCTGGAGAATACTCTTTTCAATAGTAATAATGGAAGTGTACAAAATGAACATTTGTACACAATAAAAGTGAACAATAAAAAGAAAGAACTTGGATTATTACTTCAGGAGCAAGTGAAAGGAGCTTTAATAAGAGCGAGGATTTGTTCCAATTAAGGACATGGATGCAACTTCTTTAATTTTTTTTTAATCTTGAAAAGAACAACAAAAACAAATGTTTTATCTTCGTCGTCCTGATGAAGTCATAACTTCTGATCCAATGCAATAGAAATCAAAAAGCAGACACTCAAATTTTACACGGATTTGTATGGAACTAAAATTTGTGATCATGATTGTGCCTTGGACTTGCTGAGTGATCTACCGAAATTGTCAAATAAACAGAGAAAATCCTTGGATAATCCAATATCATTTCATGAGATTACAGAAGCAATGAGTCAATTATCAAATGGTCATTCTACAGGAATTGATGGATTGCCCGCAAGTTTTATGAGACTTTTTGGAACTTATTAGGAAATCACTTGTATGAAGTTTTACTAGAAAGTATAAAGAACAAGCTACTTCCTACTAGTTGCAGACGAGCAGTCCTGACATTACTACCTAAGAAGGGGCAGGGCTCGAAATAGTGACCATTTTGGTCGGATATGTGCCCGAAATTTTATCGCTGCTACCTCAAAATATATTTGGGAGCATTTGTGCGAGTGCATAAAATTGTTGTGTGCAACCAGTGTTTACTGCAAAATGTTCACCACGTGCGCGGATCTGGGAGACATTCACGCATAATGCATCTCTGCTCTTGAAACGCAGCGCTCAGGAATGGTTTAAATCAGTGGTCATATCAACTTGCTGCAGTAAACAAAGCCACGTCCGTAATGCTTGCCCCGCCTTCGCGCTCTTATTGGCCCACTGCTCTAGCACTGTAATATCAGCGGTCAATCACTCAGTCAATGCCTTCTGGCTTGGGATGACAGAGAGAGCTACCACGAAAAATTGTAAAACGCTAAAGATGAGTATGAAGATAACACTGACAGATTTTGTTTTAGAAGCTTGGAGCTTGGTAGCTTTTGTTTTAGCTTGGAGCATGGTAGGGAGGTTTGGTGTCTTCTATTTATTATTTTCGTTTTCTCTTGTGTTTGTTAGTAGGGAGGTAGGTTTTCTGTATTTTATTTTATTATCTACTTTCCAGGGAAGTTTACTTTAATTTAGTTAGTATGGTTTATTGTCAGGGCGACGCAGTGGCACAGTGGGTAGCATGTTCGCCTCACAGCAAGAAGGTCACTGGGTCGCTGGTTCGATCCTCGGCTCAGTTGGTGTTTCTGTGTGGAGTTTGCATGTTCTGCCTGCATTCGCGTGGGTTTCCTCCGGGTACTCCGGTTTCCCCCACAGTCCAAAGACATGTGGTACAGGTGAATTGGGTAGGCTAAATTGTCTGTAGTGTAAGAGTGTATGTGTGGATGTTTCCCAGAGATGGGTTGCGGCTGGAAGGGCATCCACTGAGTAAAAACTTGCTGGAAAAGTTGGCGGTTCATTCCGCTGTGGCGACCCCGGATTAATAAAGGGACTAAGCCGACAAGAAAATGAATGAATGGTTTATTGTCATTTATTTTGGCTAAACCCCTTCAGATGTTATTTTTGCTCATTGTCTGGAAATGAATCCTATTTTCTTGTTAATTCTCAGTGGTTGTGTTTTTGGTTTATATTTTAGGGAGAGAGAGCGCAGGGGCACCAGGGATATTATTTTTAATCCCTGTTATCTTGTTATCTTATTTAATTTGTAACAAAAACTACATGATCTGAGTATTGAATTGGTGCTCCTATAGTTGCAACCTTTTGTTATAAATAATAATATACTGCCCTATTTGTGTAACTGTACATGACAAATGTGTGCTTGTGTGATGTTCATTCAGAGCAGTTGAACTTTCCTCAGTAAAGTACCTCAGTGTGTTGAGTTGACAATTTGGGCTCTTCAGTCCAGCACAGATTAGCTTTGCTCCTGAATCCTGTAGTTTATTGTGTCTCAGGTCCAGCTCTGTCAGGGGGGAGTTTGATGATTGTAGAGCTGAAGACACAACTTCACAGTGCTGATCAGTGAAATCACAGTCTGACAATCTGAAATGAAAAAAAGAGATGACCCTGCTGAAAAGACAGGCTTGTGTGCTTTTGTCCCCATCAGAATGCAACACATTTTGGTTAATTAACTTTACATTGTGAAAAATGGTCACATTCTACAGTAAATTTTGTTTTTCTTTTCCCTAAAATAGAGAGATTCTATAGAAATACTGAATGAAAACTGTGAAAGTGTTGGTTTTGAGAAAGTAATGAATGGCTAAAAACTGTTATTTGAAAAAGCTTAGACTCAACTCGTTCCAACCCTAATTAAGCACACCTGGGTTTCAGTGAGGAGGTTCAACCAACTCAGTTTAAACTTGAACTCTGAGTTGATTTACCAAGAGATTAAAAACTCTCCGGTTTCAGAAAAGCTGATCTGAGTTAGGTCAATCAACTTTGAGTAGTAAAACTCAGAGGCTGCGTCTGAAACCGGCAATCCAGAATCCCGCCGATAGTAGTAAGTCATACTACATACTACTCGGCTCGCATACTGATTTTAGCGTACTATATAGTATGAAAGTATGCGGTTTCGGACGCAGCCAAAGTTAAGCGCACACACTGTGACTATAAAAAGGCATTATTAATGGAGCGCAGATGACTATGACAACATCTTAAAAAAGAGATCAGCATTTCTTTCTCCAGCTGAACTTGATCTGCTCATGCAAAGTTATAGCAAATATGACCCTATATTTAAAAAAGCTACACCACTGCATCAGTGAAACAGACAGTTAGCGTGGGAAAACAGCTGCTCAAATTCATGCGTAATTTTACATTTAATGTATTTAAATATTTAAAAATATTAAATTATTATTGTAATGTGTGATGTTTATAACATTCTAACACACGTTGCCACTTTTATACACATTGATAAGTTTTAATAGATTTAAAAGTGCACTTCTGTGCCTCTATTGTTGATCAAGTGATAGAGGTTGATATGACATTTAGAATGTAAGCAGAAAAATAGTAAAAAAAATAGTTTTAGAACGGTTAATAATCCCATTAATCTAGTTACAGTACATGTCGAAAGTCAGTGAATTTCAGCTAATTATTTATTAAAAAAGGACAAGCCGTTCTCATAAGTGACTTTGTTCTTTTTGTGACTGAATCGTAGGCAATCTCTTTGTTTCCATCCAAATATATAAATTAACTTTATGTGCAAAACTGGAATAAAAGATGTGCGAATAAAGCAGCGTTTCTGTCCAATGAATCACAGACAACAAAATCTTCATTTCCTGACTAACTGGCGCCAAATATCAACAATAAAAACTGAATTTATTGTAATTGGAGAAGCTGCGTGAATCTTTTCTTTATTTAATAAATGTACTTGCGCCTCAGAAGACAATGCTGACATACAATGAACACGTGGGGGCGTTTGAAGCTGTGGGACGTGGAGAACAGACGCTCTTGACACCCTGGAGGTAATTAATAATATACATCAATACTGAAACGGTTCAGGCATTTAAGAATGACCAAAACAACATTTCCGATGTTATGCAGTGTACTCAGCCTGCTGGTTTGTCTATTCACACACATTTTCATCATCACATGATCTCTTATAACAAACCTTTTTTTTAATGCACATACTGTAATGTGCTCAGTAAAAGAGTTTCCATCGTAGTTTATGCATTTCTTTCCTTATCGAATCTAAAGTTTATGATACTCGGTAATGCAAATGTTTTTATGTGTATTTCCATAAGTTATGTGCATCATGACATTTCCATCAATTGTTTTTTATGCGCATATCCAAAATAAGCATTGAAATAGGTGGGTGGAAATGTAAGGCTAAGTCGAGAAATACAGATTCGTCTTTAAAAAAAAAGAGCAGCAGCCCAACAGAAACTCAAGAGTTTAGAGAATAAAACCTGCTCCTGACCAAGTTAGGTTCACAGAGTAAGTTACCATAGTAACTGACTCTGAGTTAAAGTTACCTCTCTTTCAGAAACAGGCTTGACTTACCCTGCTTTCTCCAGTTTGATAAACAAAAAACACAAAGTTTCTCTAATTTCAGGGTTAAAATACTCTTTTCACTTAACCTCCTTTCTGAAACGGGCCCTGATTAAACAAATTAAGTCCTTCAGGCTTGTTTGAAACCTACAGGTAAGTGTGTTGGAGCAGGGTTGGAACTAAACAACAGTATGCAGGGCTCCAGGTCTCCAGGAACTGAGTTTGACACCCCTGCTCTATGCCCTCATTCAGTATTCTGTACACTAGTTCAATAATAACTCCACAAACAGCTTCACTTATTATGAACATGTTTTAGTTAGTTTTTTTGTAAAGCGTCATTGTAATGAAGGTCAAATTGTTATTTACAATCTGAAATGTGAAAGGTAACCAGATCCTTTACAGAATACAAAAAAACTGAATAATTATTAAGACTCTGAGACATCAAAAGTCAGCACCTAAAACAATGGTGAAAATAAAAACCTTTCATGGTGTTAATGCTGTTTGTGTAGTTGTTTAATAACCACCATTATATTTTTAGGATTTATTAATTAGTTTTACTTCAGTTGATTTCATTACAAGACTGTGACCAAAATAAGTAATAAAATCATTTGTTCACCCCTAATCATCAATTATCATTTAGGTCAGTGAATTATATCATTAAATTCAACGCACTGTAGTGTGGCCACATCCAAGTGCTCATTTAAAACTGAGGATTTTGCTGTGGGAATTGAATGTGTGAGATGTAAAAAACTTTTGTAACAGTAATATACAGTTCTGTAAATGTGATTAAAATTACAGAAGTAGACTGTAAAAACACATTACTGGCACCCACAGCTGACAATAGTTTACCAAAAATTAAAGAACATTTTTTTAAATTAAAATAATTATTTTGTTGTAAACCTTTATCAAAACCAGCGTCGAACCAGTGTCTTCTGTTTTGGTTGTCACAATTGTGTTGGCGAGGGCAGCCTGTATGTGTATATATTCTGATTAAACAGTTGGTATTTTCAAAATGTTAGTAAACTGAAACCTGCTGAAGAATTGTTTTTAATTAAAATCCAAACATTTTAGTATGCATTAAGGGCCTGCCATGATTAATTTGGTCCTGCAGAGTCTCAGTCCTGCAGTTTTGTTACAACTGTAAAAATTCACCTGCCTGTTTCTTTCTAGCAGGTGTTAGACCTTGATCTGCTCGTTAAAGACCATTTGATTAAGCTCGAAGTGCTATGACTTAGGATTAAAGGAAACAATATTACTAATAATGTCTGATTTCTAGTACAGTCAAATGTTTCACAGCAAAAGCATGTCAATTTATCAAGAGTCATGGGTGTTAATTTATCACACTGAGTGTCATGTTTTGACTGTTATAGTGACAGTAGCCATGAATCTGCAGCATATAAATCACTACAGTTTCAGCTAAAATGATCATCTAGAACAGCCTGAGGGAGAGAAAATGTACATTAAGTTGTAAAATGATTAAATCTTCACACTCACAGAGCTTTTCTGCAGTTCCTCACAGCAGGTAGCAGTCTCCTTCTGCCCTCTTTTGAAAACACGTACATTTTGGGATTAAGCTCATCCAGCACCTCCTCTGACATCAGGATCAGGTTTGCCAGAGTTGAGCACTGAGCAAGAGTTAGATCTCTGTTGTTTGTTTTAGATTTTAAAAACGTCTGCATTTCTTCAACAAGAGAATTATCCTTCATCTCAATCAAGCAGTGTGAGAGATTCATCCATCTTTCAGGACTGATGTTGTGTTTTTGACCTCGTCTGAGGTTGTGGATTATTTTCTTGATGATCTCTGGTTTGTTCTCTGTGTGTTTCAGCAGATCCTCTAAGAGTCTCTGATTGGAGACGCCATGAAGAAACCGCAGGAACAGATCCAGGTGTCCAGTTTTACTCTCCAGGGCTTTATTCATCGCTCCTTTCAGAAAAACATCCAGAGGAACTTTCTCACTCTGAGTTCTGTGTTTCCCTGTCAGGAACATCTTCATCACCTCAGTGTTGTTGTGTAAATAGCAGTAAAACACATACAGTGCTGCAAAACACTCCTGAAAGCTCAGATGAACAAAGCTGTAAACCTTCCTCTGATAAATCACAGATTCCTCTCTGAAGATCTCAGTGCAGATCCCAGAATACACTGAGGCGTCAGCGACGTCTATCCCGCTCTCAATCAGGTCCTCCTCGTAGAACATCACATTGCCCTTCATCAGCTGATTGAAAGCCAGTTCAGCAAGTTTCACAATCACGTCTCTGTTGGACCGCAGGAGTTTCTCTGGATGTCTCTCTTCATACTTCTGATTCCTCATGTATGTCTGAATGAGGAGGAAGTGGATGTACATCTCAGTCAGAGTTTGAGGGATTTCTGCACTCAGATCTTCTTTCAGGATGGTTTGAAGCACAGTGGCTGAGATCCAGCAGAAGACGGGTATGTGGCACATGATGTGGAGGCTTCTTGCTCTTCTGATGTGGGAGATGATTCTGCTGGCTTGATCTTCATCTCTGATTCTCTTCCTGAAATATTCCTCCTTCTGAGGGTCATTGAAGCCCTGAATCTCCGTCACCAGGCTGATGTGTTTTGAGGGGATCTGATAGGCTGCTGCTGGTCTGCTGGTGATCCAGATGAGAGCGGAGGGAAGCAGATCTCCTTTCATGAGGTTTGACATCAACACACTCACTGATGAAGCTTCAGTCACATCAGAAACTTTCTGACAGTCTGAAAACATCAGTGTGATTCTGCTTTCATCCAGACCATCAAAGATGAACACGACTTTACACTCCTCATAAATCTGTGAGTCCAGATGCTGAAGTTCAGGATGAAAGTCCAGCAGAAGTGTGTGAAGACTGTACTGATGATCTTTAATCAAGTTCAGCTCTCGAAATGGAAGCACAAAGATGAAATCTACATCCTGATTGGCTTTTCCCTCGGCCCAGTCCAGAATGAACTTCTGCACAGAGACGGTTTTTCCAATTCCAGCGATGCCTTTAGTGAGAACAGTCTTGATCTGCTCTTTCTCCTCTCTGCTCTTCTCCTCATCTCCTGCTTCAGCTGAAGGGTTAAAGATGTCATTGCAGTTGATTGGAGTGTCTTGGAGAGTCTTGTATCTCTTCTCCATCTGCAGCACCTCATGTTCTTCATTCACTCCTTCACTCTCTCCCTCTATGATGTACAGCTGTGTGTAAATGCTGTTCAGGAGGGTTTGATTCTGCTGGAGTTTCACTCCCTCAAATAAGCTCTCGTACTTGATCTTCATGCTGGATTTGTGCTGCTCTTTGACTCTGAACAGAGAATAAAGTACAGAAACATAAAAAAACTATTAGAAAATACATTTATTATATTATATGATATGCTATATTATATTTTTTGTCATATGTTCCATGTTAGGCTCTGCTAAACAGAGTTGCCACAGGGGAGGATCTGTGTGAACTCTATATTCTCACTCTGACCCATATGGCTAAATATTATGGAGTATTTGTTATGACTGAATGTGCAGTTGAATTTAAATATCAATTTGCATATCTAAGATAGGACTGCCAATTGTATATCCCTTGCCCCAGTAAGCTGACACTTTCTTATTTTATTTACCTGGAACATGTGTAAAGTTCAAAGCATTTTTTTCATGATATTTATTGAAAATAAGAGAAAAATTTACAATTTTGCAAAATGAGATATGCCATTTAATTTAAATAATCATTTTAAAGGGGTGGTCCACTACAATATCATATGTTAAACTTTAGTTGATGTGTAATGTAGCTGTGTGAACATAAACAACATCTCTGAATGTAAAATGCTCAAAGTTCAATGCAAAGGGAAACCTTGATTTTTACAGAGTTAGCTTAGCAAAGCCTACAACAAAATTTGTGGACTACAAAAAATACTTCCGGCCCCTCTGAGATCACAAATGTTCGTTTACTGCGCTCACACACTGCACAGCTAAGGGCCGTGGCCAAAGACACTGTAATGTTACAGCAGAGGGAGAAAAAAATACCTTCCTGCTATTTCCACAG